>NW_007245986.1:2316-24730 GCF_000164805.1 Carlito syrichta
AAAATAAAGGATGTGTAAATAAAGGAAGAGAGGCCGGGCGCGGGAGCTCAGGCCTGTAATCCCAGCACACTGGGAGGCTGAGGCCAGAGGATTGCTTGAGCCCAGGAGTTTTGCAGCCTGAGCAATACAGCAAAACCTTGTCCTTACACAAAATTAAAAAAAAAAATCAGCTGGGCATGGTGGTGCATGTCTGTAGTCCCAGCTACTCAGGAGGCCGAGGAAGAGGGATCACCTGAGCCCAGGAGGTTGAGGTTGCAGTGAACTGTGAAAGTGCCACTGCACGCCAGCCTGGGCAGTCGAGTGCGATCACAACTCAAAAAAAAAAAAGTTGTCACTCTGGGTCTCCCACCATTCTGCATCTCTTTCTTTCTGTCTTTCCTGCCTCCCAATCTCCTCTCTTCCTTACTAGTTATCAATTGTTCTCAGTAAGTTCTATGAACAACAGACCAACTCCTGATGGTACATACTACAAGGGACTAAAATGAACAATTAAAATAATTTGCAAAGTAATTTTTTAAACAAAGAGGTTGCATTTCTGCTTTCGCCCTTAGAATTCTTTGAGGTAAAGTGATCACTGCAGGACAAAACATCACTTTGCTTGATCTGGGACTCATGAAATTGTCCTCAAACACCTTTGTGTATTTCCATTTTCTGGGGCTCTACGTCTATGACTTTCATAGGATTCCCAGATATTTCATTCCCACAGGAGGGAAGTCCAGTTGTGTGGGATAACGACTGTTTTCTTTAATAATGTTTTTGCTGTTTGTGATTTTCTTTATTTACTATGGGATCTGGCCTGAGACTTAAATAAGAAAGTTTAATTCAATTTTTAAAAAGAAAAATTAATTCAATTTAAAAAGTGGTCTTTCTGCTGGGCTCGGTGGCTCAGACTGTAATCACAGCACTTTGGAAGGCCGAGGCTAGTGGATTGCCTAAGCCCACAGGTTCGAGACTCACCTGTACAACTTGGCAAGACCTTGTCTTTATAATAAATCAAAAATTAGCAGGGTGTGATAGCACACACCTGTAATTCTGGCTACTTGGAAGGCTGAGGCAGAAGAATTGCCAGAGCCCAGCAGGTCGAGGCTGCGGTGGCCAGGAGCGTGCCGCTGCACTCCAGTCTGGGTGACAGAGTGAGACTCCAACTAAAAAAAAAAAAGTGGTCTTTCTGAAAATGTGTGAGGCATTGTCCGGATGTAGATGGCTTCCCCCACCTCTGGCTTCTTTCTGCCTTCCCCCACTTCTCAGGGAGTGGTCTCAACCAAGGTGAGTCTCTGCAGGATATGCATATTCCCAGTAATGAATCTTGGGGTGCAGGTGACCAAGCAAAGCTAATGTAGTCATCGCTTTTAATCAATGTAATTGGAAGTACCATATAGCAATTTAAATAATGAAATTGCTTGATGATAAAACCACTTGTTGTACTGCCCCAAGGTGCAGACACTTTGCCAGCTTCCGTTGGTGCCTCCCGTAAACTCTAATAAACCAGTGTCTCTCCCCTCTGAACCTCCGAGCAGCTCCTTTGGAATAGGTAAACATGACGCATAAGCCCTCTTAGACTTGGGTTACCGCATTACAAAATGAGATCGTCATCCCTACATTTTTTTTGTAAGTCGGAGTCTTACTCCGTCATCCAGGCTGGAGTGCTGTGCCATGCTCATGGCCACCCCAGAGATGACCTGCTGGGCTCCGATGATCCTTCTGCCTCAGCCTTCCAACGCCTGGCTAATTTATTTATTTATTTATTGTAGAAATGAGGTCTTACCAAGTTGCCCAGGTTGTTTTTGAACCTGCGGGCTCAGGCAATCCCCTCATCTTGGCCTCCCAAAGTGCTGGGGTTACAGGCTTGAGCCACAGCACCCAGCCTGACAGTGACATTTTTTTTTTTTTTTTTTTTTTTTTGAGTTGGAGTCTCTGTCGCCCAGACTGGAGTGCAGTGGCCACTCCTGGCCACTGCAGCCTCGACCTGCTGGGCTCCAGCGATCCTTACACCTCAGCCCTCCAAGTAGCTGGAACTACAGGCGCGCGCTACCACACCCAGCTAATTTTTTGATTTATTGTAGAGATGAGGTCTCGCCAAGTTGCCCGGCGGGTCTCAAACCCGCGGGCTCAGGCAATCCACTCACCTCAGCCTCCCAAAGTGTGGGATTACAGGCTGAGCCACTAAGCCCAGCGACAGTGACATTTTAAAGGAAGTGATGGTAACACTAGATAGTAAGGTGTGTGCGCACATGTGTTCATGTGTGTTCACATGTGTGTGTGTGCGCGCTCCCCAACCGTGTTAGCCTGAAAGGACAGCTGGGCGGCCACACCCTCCACCCCCACTCAAGGAGCAAGTTTATTTCCAAGACTCTCGACTCTGTCAGTAACAAGCTTCTCACCAGCAGCTGGTCAGGCTGTGTGGGAAGAGCCAGGGGAGTCATTTCAGCCACTGGTGTGATCGATATCCGCTGATGCAGCTGAATTGACCAGGAGGGGGCCGCTTTTCTTGCTGTAAGGAGTTGTGCAGGTTCTTTCCCCCCTACCTGGCTTCTTCCTGCCCCTCCCTCAGGGAGTGGCCTCTGGCCAAGGCTGGTCTCTGAAGGGTGTGCATATTCCCAGCAATAAGTCACAGGGTGCAGGTGTTTGAGCAACGCTGAAAGCAATGTGGGCGTCGCTCTTCATCACTATAATTGTAAACAACGTATAGCAATTTGAATCGTGAACTTGCTTGATGATAAAACCACTGGTTCTACTGCCCCAGATGCGGATTCTACACCGGCCAGCTGCCATCAATGCCTCCCGTGAGTTCTGATAAGCCAATGTCTTTTCCTGCTAGACCTCTGGGGAGCTTCTTTGGAATGGGTAAACACAAGCCCTCTCAGACCTGAGTTTACTTGGTTACACTTGTTGAGGGCAAAAAATGAACAAGCTGATAGCACACAACTGCTGCAATTCTCATGTCAAAAGCACGGCCCTCATGTGCACACACGATTTCCAAAGATCACGTGGGGTTCTAGTCCTAGACTCAAGTTATGCGGCCCTTCCAATGTGTTCCCAGACCTCAAAAATCAGCTCCAAAAGGACTTCCTCCAGGGAGCCCACCCTGATAGCTCTCCTCTCAGTCATAATTAGATGACTACATTATTCCACATCCCTTCAGTGCAACTGTGCTGTAAGAAGACAATCATCTTAGTTAACTGGGTTCCCCTCCTAAATGAGGGTATGCATGCTGAAGTACCCGAACATTCTTTTTAATTGAATGTGGAAATCATTTACCCTTTTTTTGCCTTCTTAATCAGAGTTTATGAAACAAAATTTAACCTTCCTTGATACTTATGTGTGTCCTGGCCTGAGTTTCTCAGAATGCAGGGCATGAAGCAAAAACTTATATGTTCCTTTTTTTAAAAAATTCAGTTGAGACAGGGTCTCACTATGTTGCCCAGGCTGGTCTCAAACTCCTGGGCTCAAGCAATCCTCCCGTCTTGACCTCCCAAAGTACTGGGATTACAAGCATGAGCCACCGCACAGCCTGTACTATTTTATAAACAGAGTTCAGTTCCAGAAAGACAGAATATGGGGGCCGGGGAGGTGGGCAGGCGACAGGAGAGTGTGTTACTGAGCACATGCCTGATGGCATCTAGTCTAACTGGACCATCCTCCAGGAGGCCACGTGAATGACTGAGTCTCAGGACATCCACTCTGGGAGCCGTTTGGAGAAAACTGTACCTAACAGCTCCCACGTCCCATTCTTCCCCTAGTTCCCACCACCACAAGCAAACTTCCAGATTGCGGAGTGGTGTCTCCGGTTCCAGAGAGGCCCCAAGGCAGAAGGGACACACAGCACAGGTGTGAGGAGGGTGCTGTGGGGTGACCCTGCCCGGGTGAGTACACACAGAGTGCTGAGAACCAATGGCCAAATGCCCTGGACCGAGGAGCCCAGAGAGTCTACATGGGTGCCACGGGCATCTCACATAGTGACAGATCTCTAGAAACAGCTGGGGGTGCACTGTTTTGCCGGCAGATCTTTTGAGGTATAAGAAGCTCTTGGTCTCATCTGAGTCATTACATATGACTCAGTTATTACAAGAACTGAATTCTAGGCTGGGCGTGGTGGCGCACACCTGGAATCCCAGCACTTTGGGAGGCTGAGGCGGGAGGATTGTCTGAGCCTAGGAGTTCAAGACCAGCCTGGGCAACATGGCAAGACCTTGTCTCTACAATAAATTTTTAAAATAGCCAGATGTGGTGGCACACACCTGTAGTTCCAGCTACTTGTGCTCTCAGGACATCCTGACTTCTTCTAGGAGACAGAACTCCAGGCTGCTGACACACATGTGGAGATACGGGACCCCACGAGCTGGGGAGCAATGCCCGTATGCTACTCACTGCAGCATCACACACAAACCAGCTACCTGAAAGTGGCCTCAGCTGTTGGTTGTCAGTACTCCCTATAACCTGGACAGGGAACAGACTCCTCAGACCTCAAGGGTTTAGGAGTGTCAGGTGTTCCATCAGACTCAGAGAAAAACGAGCAGGATTCAGTCCTCAAGGAGCTGATGTGAAACGACAGAGCTGTATGAGCGGGTCACTTTCATAGAAAATGATCAGCACAAAGGCTAGTTATGCCCACAATTTTACAGACCTGCTGGGGCAGGGACAATGAAGCCAAAACTCTTTGGTCTCACCTGCACACGCATGTTCACGGCAGTAATTCACAATAGCAAAAACATGGACCCAACCCAGATGCCCATTGAGAGTGGACTGAATAAAGAAAATATGGTCCATACAGATGATGAACTATTATGTAGCCATGAAGAAGAACAAAATCACGGCCTTCACAGCAACTTGGATGCAGCTGGCTACTACCATCCTAAGTGAAATATCACAAAAACAGAGAACCAAAGACCACATGTTCTCATTCATAAACGAACCCTGATTGCTGGTCACAAGAGCACAAGGGTGGGACTGGCAGATGCTGGACACTGCTGGGGGAGGGAGGGAAGGAGGGGAAACGTGGCAACACACTGGGTCCCTGGTTCACTATCAGGGGAGAGAGGTGTCAGGGTTTGGGCCTGCTAGAAGCCCAAACTTCACCTGCATAGGTAGCTTATGTAGTAAATCCCCACTTGTACCCCCCAGCTCAAAATAAAATAAAATGAAATAAAAGAAAAACAAAACTCTTTGGTCTCAGGACCCTTTTATATTTCATTTAAAATATCAGAGAATAAAGCCGGGCTCGGTGGCTCAGCCTGTAATCCTGCGCCTTGGGAGGCTGAGGTGAGTGGATTGCCTGAGCCCATGGGTTCAAGACCCGCCTGGGCAACTTGGCGAGACCTCATCTCTACAATAAATCAAAAAATTAGCCGGGCGTGGTAGCACGCACCTGTAGCTCCAGCTACTTGGAAGGCTGAGGCGGAAGGATCGCACTCCAGTCTGGGTGACAGAGTGAGACTCCAACTCAAAAAAAAAAAGAAAAAAAAATCAGAGAATGCCAAAGAATTTTGGTTTATCTGGGTTATAGCTATTCTTTTGTTGTTGTTGTTGTTGTTTTTGAGTTGGAGTCTCACTCTGTTGCCCAGACTGGAGTGTAGTGGCCGCTCCCGGCCACCGCAGCCTCGACCTGCTGGGCTCCGGCGATCCTTCCACCTCAGCCTTCCAAGTAGCTGGAACTACAGGCGTGCACTACCACGCCCGGCTAATTTTTTGATTTATTGTAGCGATTAGGTCTCGCCTGCCCTGGAGGGTCTCAAACCTGCGGGCTCAGGCAATCCACTCACCTCAGCCACCCAAAGGCACGGGATTACAAACTGAGCCACCAAGCCCAGCTGGGTTATAGCTATTCTACTTACTGTATGGGAAATTAAAACTGAGAAATGTTTCATACATTCACTAAATATTATTATTTTAATAAAAGATTATAATATTTAAATATTTTATATACATAAAGTATTTTTTTGGAAAATAACCATATTTTTCAATGCAATAAAAAAAGCTAGTGCAGAAAATGGCACTACTTGACATCTCGGCAAATCCCTTGGCTGCCTGACTTTCTAGAAGCAGCTGGATTCTCACATCTGCATCCACAGTCAGGCTGCTGCCGTATGTAGTCTTGGCTGAAGTCTATGAAGAGAATCTGCCTGACACAGATGTGCGGTTGGAAAAGGGAACCTCACAGCCCCTCTGAAAGGGTCTGGGGAACTGCTGACCTTGGCTTCCTGGGAGTGAGTTTTGGAGAGTAAGAGTTGGCTAGGTGAGAAACATTACCAGAACTCTCAAAGTTAGTGTGTCTCAAAGTCATTGAGCCTTCAAATCAACAGAGTGAAATGGAAGGGAAGGATATGCCTCCTATGAGGGAATGACAGCATCAGTAGAAAGAGCACGTCAGACCAAGACAGAGCTGGGTTCGAACACCCATTCTGCCATTTTCAGAGTGTGACCAAGGTAACTTCTCAGGGTCACAGGCTCAGTCAGGTACAGAGAGACACAAGGGAGAGGAATTTACCTGCACTTAAAACAGAGCACATCCAGGTACTCAGGACACTAAAATCAATATAATAAGGAATGTGATTCACGTAACAATAAAATAACACCTGGGAGCTGTTATTGTTACCCTAAGATTAGATGTTGACTTACCCCTGAGCTCATTACAATCTTGTATTTTCAAGAGTAAAAAGATTCTGAATGAGTACCTGGGGAAAGTCACCTCCAAGTGAAAGTTCTTCCTGTTTACATGCAAGGCAGTGTTGCTTCTAATGGTCTACTGTCAAAGAGGAGGTGGGGACACATGGGATGCTGGTGACTACTCAAAGAGAAGGACCTCAGGACTCAGGGCCTTCTTCTATAGCTAACAACTTGTACCCAGACTTTCCACACCTCAGGCCTCAGGGTAACTGTCCCTTCTTCTTCTTCTTTTTTTTTTTTTGAGTTGGAGTCTCACTCTGTCACCCAGACTGGAGTGCAGTGGCTGCTCCCAGCCACCGCAGCCTCGACCTGCTGGGATCAGGTGATCCTTCCACCTCAGCCTTCCAAGTAGCTGGAACTACAGGTGCGTGCTACTACGCCTGCCTAATTTTCTTTTTGATTTATTGTAGAGACGAGGTCTTACCAAGTTGCCTGGGTGGGTGTCGAACCTGCAGGCTCAGGCAATCCACTTGCTTCAGCCTCCCAAAGTGCTGGGATTATAGGCTGAGCCACCGAGCCCGGCCTGTCCTTTCTATAGCAACTTGTACCCAGACTTCCCACACCAAGTCCAAAGGGTTTAAACCTTTGTTCTATGCCCTTCCCCCGTCTCTTTTCCTGGTAATTGATATAGTTAATCAGCAAGCCGGGCTCGGTGGCTCAGTCTGTAATCCCGCGCCTTTGGAAGGCTGAGGTGAGTGGATTGCCTGAGCCCGTGGGTTTGAGACCTGCCTGGGTAGCGCGACCTCATCTCTACAATAAATAAAAAAATCAGCAGGGTGTGGTAGCGCATGCCTGTAATTCCGTCTCTCGGAAGGCTGAGGCGGAAGGATCGCCGGAGCCCAGCAGGTCGAGGCTGCGGTGGCCAGGAGCGGCCACTGCACTCCAGTCTGGGCAACAGAATGAGACTCCAACTCAAAAAAAAAAAAAAAAACACAACAATCCACAAAGGCACAAAGGACACAAAGAACGCAAAGAAAAGAGATAGGTTTGCATATTAATTGGAGCCATCACAGTTTTTAAAAGCTCTTCCTGCCCACTAGAAGGTGTCTCCTAGTTTCTATTCCATTATCTGGAAACACTCGACCTTCAGGACACAGAAATGCCCTTCTCTTCTCTTCTGCCACCACCACCACCACCCCCTGCCCCTGGGGGTTCTGAGCCTCTTAACATCCCATTCTCGCCCTACAGAAGTCACAGATGATGTGTTGCTCTCTCAATCCATTAGAGCAAATATCGACTCTGATTCTAAGTGAGAGTTTTCATTATCACAAAAATTCAGAAACAGTGGGACAGAATCTGAAAGTCTGTTATAGCCTATAGCAACTAAGAAACACACACATACACACACACACACACACACACACACACACACGGCTTCTCTAAATCTCTTGACAGAGCAGCTGCATAATTGTTTTCCTCTTCTTCAAGAGGGACTGCTGATAAGAGTGGGTTTATAGAAAATAAAACCAAATGGCAAAAGACAGCACATCAGTTGAGTCAAGGAGCGTGTTTTGACAAATCCTGTTATCTCGACACCAAGATTCTTCATCTGTGTGGCAGATTTGTTGTTCATAGGGAAGTAGGCAGTGTGAGCAAAAGCGAAGGATGCGGGCAGGGATCTGGCCCAAGGTCAACTGGGACAAGAACTCCCCCAGCGGGTAGAAATTGTCACTGGGAATTCGTCCCTCTTCAGCTTTGTAATTTTAGTATTTTAGGAGAGTGATTCCACACCTAAGATACCCTTTGCCATGAGGTGATCTTTCTCTAGGAAGGGAGGAGTTAGCCTGTGTTCCTTTTTTTATTTTTAAAATTTTCTGAACCCATGAAAGTATTTCTTGAAGAACAAAGAAAGTGGGAAAGGGGAAAGTTCTGTTTCCAAGGCTGGGTGGCATCGACCATCCAGACACAGCCCTCTGCCTGGACCTCTGCCTCCTCTTGACATGCCTTTGGGTTGCTACCTCCATGACATCCTCTCCAGGTCAGGGGCTCCCAGCAGCACTTTGCAACCTGTCTGGTCAAGGTGACCATTCTGCTGTTTTCCTGTTATGTCTAGGGAAGGAAGGCCAGTGCCTGGATACCTACTTATGGTCCTACACTGTAAGTAACAAAGATTCAGAGATTTCTGTTGACACGTGCTAAATGGACAGTTAATAGCACAGTATCTATCACACACTTCTGTACTTTCACCTATATTAGCTAATTTATTCACCCATATTGTAAGGTACATCATCATCATGTTAAAGATGTGGAAACAGAATCTCAGAGTGAGAGTGACAAAACCCACATCTCTTGATTTAAGACCACATTTCCCCCCTCTGGGCTACCTCCTTGTGTTGACTGATGAGGAATCAATAACTCAATGCTGACACAGATTATAATTCTATTTGGGCTTCTCATAGTGCAAAGAAATGACTTGGCATTTAGAATCCGTGTCTGTTCCTTTCTATAATGCTACCACCAAGTTTCACTGCTGTGTCTCTCTCTCTGGCCTTCAAAATACCTCCAGAGACATAGAAAGGGCATGTGGCATCCAACAGCACATTTTTGAGGGGTTTCGATGAGTATGTGACAAAGCTAAGAAGCACAACACAGGAAGGGTGCCTTTTTTTTTGAGTCAGGGTCTCACTCTGTCACCTAGACTGGAATGCAGTGGCACGCTCATGGCCACCGCAGCCTTGATCTGCTGGGATCAAGTGATCCTTCCGCCTCATCCTTCCAAGTAGCTGGAACAGGCATGCGCTACCATGCCTGGCTAAGGAAGGGTAACTTTTTTCAATATACGAAGGGGCACCCAAAACCCAGAATTTATTTATTAAAAAAATATGTGTTTATTCTTGCATGTTTAAACTTCAATCGCTTTCAAACTATTCTCTGTTTGATGCAATACACCTATCAAGATGCTTTTTCCACTGCTCAAAACAGTATTTGAATTCTTCCATTTTGATACCTTTTAGTGCTTCTGCTGTTTTTTGTTTCATCTCTTCCATGTTGGCAAAATGGCAAAATGTTTCCCTTTGAGGACTTCTTTCATCGGGCAAACAAACATAAAAAAGTTGCTCAGGGTGAGATTGGGTGAATAGGGAGGGTGAGGCACAGAGGTTATACCATTTTCAGTCAAAAACTGCTGAACATCCAGCGCGGTGTAGGCAAGTACGGTCATACATCATCCATCATTAAATGGGTAAATGTGCTAAACGAAATCTCAAAAAAAAAAAAAAAATTAACTGAAGCCAAACTCAGTCTCTCACAACAATGCTAGCTGATGCTTATGGGTTCTAGAACACTTGCCTAGTGAGAGAAGCCTGTACTACAAGGGGCCTGCCTTCCAAAAAAAAAAAAAAACCAAAAGCAAAAACAAACAAACAGAGGACATAATTCCAGTGTTTTTTGGGGTCCCCCTCATATATCCTTGATGCCATTCACAGAGCATCTTCCTTGTCTTTAGGCATGCTTTTTATCAATAAAGAATAAAGAAAACAGAGAGAGTTCTACCCAGGTTTGCTCAGCAAGGGTTTAATTTCTCCAGTGCTCCTGTACAAATTGTCAATAATAAAATCTCACATATTTCAACCTAATCACTCCTTGACACATTCAATAAGCTAGAACACAGTGAGGTAGGGATTGAGGAATTAGAATAAATTATGTCAGAGGAAAAGCTCCCTGCCAGCTCTGACGTGACAGCCTGCACAAGACTAATCTAAATACTCATTTTGGGTAATGGAACAGCTATCAACAAATTCATTACTTACAACAATGTTTTCACTTCATCTGTCAACTGACAAGGAGGCCCCTTGATGCATCGCTGTCAGCAATTTGCATCAGCAAGAGAGAAAACATACTTACATTTCACACGTATGGATGAATCATGCTCTTTCCATTTTAAAAAGGGTCTCAGCCTCATTTAATATTTTCACAAAATTGCTGTCACCAGGACATTAACCTCACAATCATTTCATGGAAAGAACCACAGTTGGACAGCAAATAATGGGTTGGTTTCTAGCTAATCAATCTGTGTCTTGTTTTAAATATATGCATTTGTGGCTTCAGATGCCTCTTGTTTAAATAACTTTTTCTTCTATATTACTCTATTTCTAGCTGAGTATTAGCCAGATTCTTTAGAAAGAGTCTTTTGAGGAGTAAACCAGCATTGGAGAAATTAAACCCTTGCTGAACAAACTTGGGTAGGACTCTCTCTGTTTTCTTTATTCTTTTTTTTTTTTTTTTTTTTTGAGTTGGAGTCTCACTCTGTCACCCAGACTGGAGTGCAGTGGCCGCTCCCAGCCACCGCAGCCTCGACCTGCTGGGCTCTGGTGATCCTTCCGCCTCAGCCTTCCAAGTAGCTGGAACTACAGGTACACGCTACCATGCCCGGCTAATTTTTGACTTATTGTAGAGATGAGGTCTCGCCAAGTTGTCCAGGCTGGTCTTGAACCTGCGGACTCAGGTAATCCACTCACGTCACAGTTTCCCAAAGTGCTGGGATTACAGGCTGAGCCACCGAAACCGGTTCTTTATTGTTTATTGATACAAAGCATGCCCAGATTATCACCTATGGAGAATGAGGAATACATGTAACATGCCCCATCTATTGACTTCCTATCTATACACCAGACTCTGTGACCATCCTACCTTTTTCATGAGAGGCTAGAGGATTCTGGATGGGGAAGTGGGAAGGTTTCCACTATGTCAGATCTTTCTCTTCAACAAAAAAAAAAAAAGGAGAGAAATGAAGACAGCATCTTTGTCTTTAGTCATGGGTAGCAGCCATTAAACTGGAAGGATTTTACAGTATTCTGTAGATGAAAAATGCAGATTACAAAGTAGAATCAGAGTTCTGTTTCTGCTTTGATGTGGAAGGTCATTTGGGAATGTTGTTCTCACCTGAACAACGAGATAGAGCTAAATAATATATAAAGTCACAACTTTTCTTGCACCCCATCAAGAGCTAAGGTCCCAAGGCAACTAAGTAATTTGAACTCCAAAGAGTCCTAAGCCCATCCAGTCAGAGACAGTCCACGTGAGCTGCTTCACTTTGGGCAAAGAGAGAAGGAGGTAGCACCAGACAAATAGATAAGAAGAACTTGGCTAAAAAAATCAGCAAATTCTTAGAGGCCAAGATGGACTAGCCTCACATCTCAGACACAAGGGAGTCTGTCCTCATGTGCAACCTCTTTTCCATGCCTTCCCATGGATGCTCACAAGAAAGGCTGAAGCCAGGATGGGTGACCAGGACCCCTGTACTGCACAGACATGCAGGTGTGCCCAGCTGCTGCTGGAGTCGACCACAAGCCCTGCCTTTCCCCCAGAGCTCCCTCTTACAAACCAAGAGCACTGCTGCTAAGGAAGTGGAACACCTTCCGACTCCCAAGACTAGGCAATGTATACTATTTCTGGGAAAGGAACAGAAACAAACCTATTTGTCCCTATGGAGGGAGTAGGAAACCCTCTCACCCCCAAAGGTACCCAAAGAGTCACTGTTCCAAGGGAGATGTAGAAGCAAAAACCTCTGTCCTCCGGAGGCGGGCAGGAAGGCTGCTTGAGCTCAAGACCTTCAGGGGGTCAGCCCCTGCAAGTTTTGGGGAGTCCCTTGGAAGATGTGGTGGCGTCGGCGAATCTGTAGGGATAGATATTAAAAGAAAGAAAGATGGAAGGATAGATATAAAGAGGAAGAAAGAGAAAGAAAGAAAGTGGATAACTGTTCAGTGAAATGAGCAGAAGCCGTTTATTGAAAGTTACAGCAGGTATTTATCCCCAAATTTTAGACAGGCAGTCTCACAAGTCTTTCACGTGAACACAAAGCCAGGTGCGGGGGGGCATCCCCTACCCACCAGATGCTTAGGTGTGAGGAGGAACAAACCCTAAGATTGTCTCATTGTTCCCTTTGCTAGTTAATGTTCTTCAAAAGCAGTGTAACAATCCTTATTAGTCTAATGATGTTCTGATAATCAATAACTTCTAAAACTCACTCAATACCCATGACGACTAAATTAAACTCTACCACTTATACAATGCTACGGAAGCTCTTAATTATAGCTTAAGCCAATTTCCTAAAGAATGTGGCCCAGTCCAAAGATCACACTGGGCCCTACAGGATGTGGCCCAGTTCAAGGTCCACGGTGGGCCACCTTTTGGAACAATAGACTACAATCTCTTAACAAAATGGCTATTCCAAAGTCTTATATGTCTATTCTAATTTCTATGAAAGTTTTCCAATTCTTAATTCTAATATATAAAGTTGATTAGCAGCAGCAAAGTTTCTAAAACCTAAATGTAAATTGTAAATGTACTAAGGGAAAAACTTCGATAGTAGAAAGTAGAAACGATGAAAATTCTTAAAGTTAACTATATTCTTATTAAACCTAAAAATATTATGATTGATTATGTATGAACTAACATGATTCGTAGCATGACCTATTCTACAATACTTTCTATGAATAAAACAAATTCAATTTCTATAATAGGTAGAAAAGAGACCTTACACTAACTGTAGCTAAAGCCGGCCCAAAAGAATGCAGCCCAGTCCAAAGTACATGCTGGGCTCTCAGGAATGTGGCCCAGCCCAAACTCTGTGCTGGGCCACTCTCGAAAATCATCTTCACCATTGAAAAGCTGAAAACAGCTCTCCATAAGTATATACTAATTCTACAAATATTCTTTTAAATCTTATAAAGAAGCTTGTACCATATAAAAGGCTCCCAAATGTGACCTGAGTTTGAATTATATCTAATACCTAAGCCGAAACCGCAGTTTATGGGAAACAGGAACAATGGGTTTCTAAAGTGAGCCATGCCTGTCACAGTCACAGAGGCTTCAGCTTAGGCCAGCAGAGTTCCTTTAGGTTATTTGTGCTGCATGGCAAAAGGGGGAGGAAAATGGGGTCTACGGCTCCCGAACACGTCCTAGTGGTCTCGAGGTCCACGGCCCTCTCTGATCCCTAACGCTCAGTGGGCCTCCGTGGCCGACTCCCAACAAAGACCCTGCTCAGCAGAGTTCTCTGTGGAAAGCAATTTGGAGACTTCTCAAACAACCAAAAACAGATTTGCCATTTGACCTCGCAATCTCACTACTTAGCACATACCCAAAGGAGCATAAACCATTCTACCTGGTGCTATTTATTACAGCATTATCCACAACAGCAAAAACATGGAACCAGTCTATATGCCCATCAACGGTGGATTGGATAAAGAAAATGTGGTCCATATATAGCATGGAATACTGCTCGGCCATAAAAAGAATGAAATCATGTCCTTTGCAGCAATGTGGATGCAGCTAGAGGCCATCATTCTAAGTGAACTAACACAGAAACAGAAAACTGAATACTATGTGTTCTTACTTACAAGTGGGAGCTAAACATTGGGTACACAAGGAAAAAAGGACAAAAACAACAAACACTGTGGACCCCTAAAGTGGGGAGGAATAGAAGGGGTTCTGGGTTGAAAAACTACCTATTGGGTATCATGCTTATCATTTGGGTTAGGGGCTCAACAGAAGCCCAGACCTCACCTTTGCACAATACACCCATGTGACAAACCTGCCTCTAGAGCTCTTGAATCTAAAAATTTTTAAAAGAAAATAAATAATTAAAATGTTCAAAAAAAAATTTTTTTTAA
This sequence comes from Carlito syrichta, assembly GCF_000164805.1. Taxonomy (NCBI): domain Eukaryota; kingdom Metazoa; phylum Chordata; class Mammalia; order Primates; family Tarsiidae; genus Carlito; species Carlito syrichta. The sequence goes on from NW_007245986.1 coordinate 16,590, forward strand.
AACAGAGTTATGTTACTGCAGGGGGAGAGACAGGAATGCTGAGAAAGGCTTGACTCCAAGGTTCTGGCACACAAAGCTTGCCTAAGACTGATACAGAACCTGGACAACAAAGAAACCTTATAACAAGCCATGCACAGAGAAACAAGTAACAGAAGTTCACCCTCAGAGTAGGAGCAAGAGCAAGAGAAAAATCTACTGTGTGGTTAAGTGTGTAGGGACAGCTAAAAGCTGAGGGAACAGCATGAATATTTACTTAGAAAGCCCCTCTGGCACCTGAGGCTTCCAGCAGAAAGAAAAATCCGCCGGCTGGGCTCGGTGGCTCAGCCTGTAATCCCAGCACTTTGGGAGGCCGAGGTGAGTGGATTGCCTGCGTCCGCGGGTTTGAGACCTGCCCAGGCAAATTGGGAGACCTCCTCCCTACAATAAATTTTTAAAAAAAGTTAGCTGAGTGTGATAGCACTCTCTGTAGTTCCAGCTACTTGGAAGGCTGAGGCGGAAGGTTCACCAGAACCCAGCAGAGGTTGATGCTGGGGTGGCTGTGAGTGTGCCATGGCACTCCAGCCTGGGCAACAGAGTGAGATTCCAACTAAAAAAAAAAAAAAAAGTTAAAAAAAAGGAAACATCCACCACCCACTGTCGTCTGTGCTGCACTAAATATAATAATATATAATAATAGCAACAGTAAAATCTAAACTCAACTCAACTCCTGACTAATTGACTCAGCCCCCATCCTTTGCCCCCTCCCCACATTAACAGCCTGAAAGAAGAAGAGGTATGCCCATTCTCAAACATAAATAATATTCACCTTGGTCTCTCTGTTCTTCTAGACACAATGCCCAGCATTTAGTAAAAAATTACGACTCACACACAAATCCAAGGGCAGTAAAGCAAAACTACTGTCAAGAGATAAAACAATCAATGGAACCAGATGAAACAATGGCCCAGATATTACAACTATCAGATAGAGACTTTAAAATAACTGTAATTAACATAGTCGAAAAGGTGAACAACATACATGAACAGATGGGAATTTAATCAAAGTATCTAATGCAAACCCTGAAACTAAAAAACATCAGAGATAAAGAATTCCTTCGATGGGCTCATCAGCAGACACCTAGCTGAGGAAAGAAGTAGTAAACTTGAAGATGTGTCAGTGGAAATTATCCAAATTGAAACAAAGATAAAAAGAAGTGAATTAAACAGGATAGCACCTCCAGTAGTTGTGAGACAATATAGAATTGCATAACACATGTAATTAGAGTCCCAGAAGAAGAGGGAGAGAATAAAAAAATTAAAAAGAAAAAGGAAGATAATGGCAAAGAATTTTCCAAAATGAATAAAAGACAATAAGTTGTAGATCTGAGAAGCCCAGGGTCCCAAGAAGAATTACTCCTTCCCCTCTCTCAAAAAACAAATCTAGACACATCATAATCAAACAGCTGAAACTGAAGATAAAAAAAATATTGAAGTCAGTGAGAAAAAAGAAAAGTTACATACAGAGGGACAATGATACAAATCAGAAACTATGCAAGGCATAAGACAAGGTGCTGACATCCTTAAAATACTGAAAGAAAAAAACCTAACAATCTTGAATTCTATGTTTGGTAAAAATATCTTTCAAAAATGAAGGTAAAATACAGACTTTTAGATAAACAAAAGCCGAGAATTTATTGCCAATAGACCTGTCTAACAAAAAAAAGTGAAAGGAAGTTCTTCAAGCAGAAGGATGCTATTAAATGGAAATTAGGATACACACACACACAAGCTGAAAGTAAAATCATAAAGATAAACATTAAATATATATTTCTTATTTTAATCACTGTAAAATAGTATGTAGAATATGAATACATTTTTGTAAAAAAACTGCATGACTCATTGGAAAACTTTAGAATAATATACAGCAATTTTTTTTTTTTTTTTTGAGTTGGAGTCTCACTGCGTCACCCAAGCTGGAGTGCAGTGGCACGCTCATAGCCACACCAGTGTTGACCTGCTGGGCTCTGGCAATCCTTCTGCCTCAGCCTTCCAAATAGCCAGAACTATAGGTGTGTGCTACTATGCCTGGCTAATTTTTTATCTATTGCAGAGACGAGGTCTCGCCAAGTTGCCTAGGCTGATCTCGAACTCGCAGGCTCGGGCAACCCACTCGCCTCAGCCTCTCAAAGTGCTGGGATTACAGGCTGAGCCACCGAGCCTAACCTACAGCAAAACTTTAACCAATCTTTTTTCTAAGTGGAAGGATTGCAAGTTATTTTATTTTAATTGTAATGCTTATTTGCATTTTTAAAATTTCTGCAATGAACCTATATTATATTTTATACTAAAAAGTATAATGTTATTCTTATGTTCTGTTTATAATGTACAGATTTCAAGGGTTCTGGGGTTAGAGAATCTTATAAGTTACAGGAAAGGATGAGTAGAAAATGAATTTCTCTTATAAAAAGATGTCTCTACCTTTTTTTGCCTTACTATATGGTAAAGAAGAAGAGACAATAAAAAGACAAAAAGAGATGTTTTCTCTGATACATAGGCCAACGGCAATGGATCTACCATTTGAGAGAACAAAGAAGAATGAAGTAACCTTTAAAAGCACTGTTGATTACCAGTTGAAGCCTTGGTGCTAGAGCCATAAGCTTACCTTGGAGGATTCTTTGGGCCAAGAAAATATTCAGGGTAGATTAGAAAACTATTCTTTACATGGTCTATAAAGAGCCAGGAATTGATAACACTAAATATTAGCAATAATGGTATCTACTTGCATTAAACTGTCTTTTATAATAAAATGTAAATGCTTTATAATATTTGACTTCTATATGCATATGTACACTATACATGAAAAATAGCTAAGAATTTTCCTTAGCTTTGGAAGTATTTTACTAGAGAAAGAAAAAATTAGTGCAAGCATACAGTAGTGTTCCTCTTTGACTTGGTTAACCAAGGCTATGGGGAGTCAGAATATTTAGAATTCAAGTCCAAGATCCAGGTGCCACAGCTACATGACAGTCATTGAAAGGATAAGAGATCATTTGTGTCGAAGACATAATGCAAGTACACAGTGGGCAGCTAGTAAGTGGCAGATATGTTGCTTACTGAAATGAATCAAAGATGCATGAAGATGCCTTTATTGCTATCAACAAGGAAGTTAAGACCTTACAAATAGCAGCACCAGAATCCATTGACACCACCTGTTATTTACCATGCTAGTGAGTGAGGTATTCTGGTTCCAGAAAATTGACTGTCTCCTCATCTTGCCAGGGAAATTTCTTGCACGTAGAAATGGATGATCAAGTGGAGAAAGAAAAATAACTGCTAATGCAGTTGGTGTGCTTTTACACACACACACACACACACACACACACACACACACACACACACACACAAACACACGCAAATTCTCCCAAAGTTCTAGCAGGAAAAGTACCTCTTACAGGGACAAACAAATGACATTTTGACTTGGAAATTTTTAAAAAGTCAAAACAGCTGCTGAATTATGTCTCACACTGATTTCTCTCCTGTCCAAATTTTTAACCACTAAATTAGGGAAATTTTGGTGTTGATGCTGTAACTTCAATATTGAATCATCTCTGTCTTGCATCCTAGAATATAATCTAGCTGTTTGGCTACAGCAATCAAGTCTCTTTAGAAAGGCCAAAAGTTTAATAAAAGCAGTTAAAGGATATTTTGCCTCTTCCATTTACTTTGAACAAAAGGAATCTAATTAAGTACAGTTCACATCTCTTAAGTTGATTTTACTAAGTCCTTGAACCTGAAAGATTCAGAATTTTAATTTTTGAGAACTACAGCTTGATGCAGGGAAAATTATTCAAAGAAAAAATTATTTAATTCTCCACAATTTTGCAGCGCCAGGATATGCTGCAGTGGTTCAAGTTGAGGGCAGAGTAGATAAGACTCCAGGACTCAGGCTGTTAACCAGAGACAGAGAGGTGGTAAGATTCAAGGAGAGGAAATATTTATACTCACAAGGAATGTTTGAAAAGGATAAATCAAAGCAAGATGGGGAAGTGAGGAGAGAATATAGGAGGACAAAAACCCCTCAATTCCCTACCAAAACAACAATAAAGAGTCTAGTTGGACAATAGGCTATCTAGCTTTTGTTCTCTTATAAAACTGGGAGAGAAGAACATCATAGCATTGAGAACTCAGTATGACAAGTGAGGGGAATGTCTCCATGCACAAAAAAGGGAACAAAGCACTCTGACAGGTGAAAAGACAAAGACTGCAGGGAGAGAAAGAGGCAAACAGAGAGAGTGAACCCAAAACAGATATATGGAACAGAGATGGAATGACAGGAGCGACTGGACAGGGAGGAGAAAAAGTGTCTGCGGAGAGAGGGACTCAGTCAGGCAGTGGGCAGATGCGTGTTGGAGCTTCCTCCCTCCGCATTACCAGACCCAAAGTAGAGAGTTCTAGAAAGAAAGAGCAAGGACTCTCCAGAACCTTGTTCTCCTTTTCACTGTTCAGCATCTTGAACAATGGCTGGTATATATTGGGTACTTAAAACACAGTTGTTGAATGAATAAGTGATACACATAGAAAACAGAAAGAAGCTGAATTACCCAAGAAAATACCATGTATCTTATAGCATTCATTATTAAGCTGTAAGTTGGCAGAAAGGATACCAAAGAGCTGGGTTCTGCTCACAGCACGGCCGAGTGATGCCTATCTTTGGGCCAAGTTTGGCTCCCCTGTTGCAAGACCAGTAAAGGACCCAAGAGAAATAGTCACCAAATCAAGGGCAATTGAGGGTCAAGGGCATGGCAGAGGATGGTTATACTTAAAAAGTCCTTGTTATGCTGGGTGCCATGGCTCATGCCTATAATCCCAGCACTTTGGGAGGCCGAGGCAAGAGAATTGCCTGAGCCCAGGAGTTTGAGACCAGCCTGGGCAACTTGGCAGGACCTCCTCTCTATAATAAATAAAAAAATTAGCCAGGTGTGGTGGTTCACACCTGTAGTTCCAGCTACTTGTAAGGTTGAGGTGGAAGTATCATCTGAATCAAGCAGGCAGAGGCTGTGGTGACTGTGAGCATGTCACTGCACTCCAGCCGAGGTGACAGAGTGAGACTCTAGCTCAAAAAAAAAAAAAAAAAAAAAAAAAAAGCCCTTGTTTCCTTGTCTCTCCCTGAATCCCAAACATGTACTTAGAGATTCAAATGTCTCATCATTTAGGATCTCTCCTTTAGAGATTATTTCTATAGAATTTTCCACAAAATACAAAAAACCAACCAAGGCCTTAAATGTACTCAGCCATTCAAGGTCACTAATATCTAAACAAAAACTATTCTATTACTTAGCAACAAGTAGAAAGTCCCCATGGCAAAAGAACTCAGAACAGAAAGAGACTCCTCAAGAACCTTGTAGAGAGCCAGGATCAAAGAGCAATGGACTTGGTTAAGAGACATGGAGTCAGGTTGGTTGTGAGTCCCCAGGTGACTCATTCCACTCCATAGAGAATCCCCAAAATAGAAGACAAAGTGGGTAGAGAAGCAAAGATAAGCCAGTTGTGGACTTGTTTGACTACTCTGCCCTGGCTTTATGATGCTCACAAATAGAAAAGTACACTCAGGGTTTAGATGGACATGACTACACAAAGTGAAAAAAAGGAAAACATCGCTTTCTGGTTTCTGATTCCACATATGGAGCTTGGAAGTTGCTACTCCATCCTAACAAGTAAAAAGCTGAACAAACTGAAATAAATCAACAACTCGTAGATCAGTAAGAAGTGAGGTCACGGGGAAAACCACTGCTCCCTAAACTGAAGAGACTGACATGCAGATACAGAGAATTGCAACATACTAGACAGAAGTCTCCCCAGAAATTGTGTAGTGCTGGCATGAGGAAAACCTGAACTTAGCTGGAGACTAGGGGTGAAAAAGACTAAGAATGAAAAACTCCAGGGGAATCTAGTCATAGGAAGGCCCTCATGCTTTTGTGAATTCTATCTCCAGGAGCTTGACCAGGTTCTCAGAGTAAATACCAGAGAAAATCCCCCTGTGCTTCTAGCAGGGAGAGGGGAAAAACCTTTTTGAAATATGTCAGAGTATCCTGTTTTTAATAAGGTCTACTTTCAGGAGAAACTAGGTAGCCAGAACTTAACCTGCTGGGGCTTCATCAGAGCCTAACTTACGGGCTGGAGGCAGGGGGGAATACTCAATACTAGCCAGCTCCAGCCTTCTACATGGGAGAAGGAAACTACCCAACTCAAGTCCATTCTAGTCAGCCTTTCCCACCTAAATAGGGAGGACAAAAACTGAGAAACACCTGGGAAATTCACAGTCAGGAAGCATGAGTTCACTAAGAGACTGAGACCTAATCACAGGACCACAGAATGAATCTCCTCTCCTTACAACTTACGTTCTTACTACTGAAGGCCTACTGAAGTTCCTTTTACTCAGTGCACTGTGTCCAGATATCAAGGCATACTAAAAGGCAAAAAAAAAGCAACACAAAACAGTTTGAAGAGAGAAAGCAAGTGTCATAACCAGACATGGCAGGGATGTTGGAACTGTCACACAGGGAATTAAAAATAACTATAATTAATATGCTAATAGATAAAGTAGACAGCATGTAAGAACATATGCAAGAACAGGAAAAAAAAAACACCCGAGACTAATAAGTAAGTACAAATATATAAGCAGAGATGAAAATCCTAAGAAAGAAACAAAAGAAATAGTAGAGATAAAAAATACTGTAACCAAAAAGAAAAATGCCTTTGATAAGCCTGTAAGTAGACTGAACATTGTTGAAGAAAAAAGTCTCTGAGCTTGAGGAAATATAAACAGAAACTTCCAAAAGTGAACAACAAAGAAAAGAAATGTTCAGTTAAAGCTACAAAAGACAGAAAAAGAATAGAAGACAAAATTAGAAGAAAAAAAACTCCACAAAAACCAAGGGCAACACAAAGAAAACAGTAATTAATATGGTAGATATTAATTTAGCTCTATCAATGAAAACTTTGACTAGCAATAGTCAAAATGCACTCATGAAAAGAGATTATCAGAGTAGATAAAAAAAACTAGAACCAACTACATGCTGTCTATAAAGAAACTTTAAAAAGACACACATTCTTTAAAAGTTAGTAAATGGAAAAAGGTAAACGATACTAACACGAATCAAAAGAAAGTGGGAGTAGCTACATTAATTTCAGACAGAGCAGATTTCAAAGCAAGGACAGTTATCAGGGATAGAGACATTACAAAATGATATAGGGGTTAATTTTCCAAGAAGATACAGCAATTCTTAATGTGTATGTACCTAACAGCAGAGTGTCAAAATATGTGAGGCAAAAAACTGATAAAAATTCATGGAGTAATAGATGAGTTCACTGTTATAGTTGGTGACCTCACTAGCCCTGTATCAGAAATGGACAGATCCAGCAAGTAGAACATCAGTAAGGACACAGTTGAATTCAACAACACCATCAATCAATATAATTGATATTTATTGACTACTTCAACCAACAACAGCAGAATACACATTCTTCTCAGGTTCACAAAGAACATTTACCAAGATAGACCATATTTTGGGCCACAGAACACATCCTAACAAATTTAAACAAATAGAAATAATATAATATGTGCTCTCAGACTACAATGGAATTAAATTAGAAATCAATGATAGAAAGAAAACTGGAAAATTCTTAAATAAAAGGAGACTGAACAACACCCTTCTAAATAACACAGGAGTCAAATGAGAAGTCTCAAGAACATTTAAAAATATTTTGAACTAAATAAAAATGAGAATCCAACTAATCAAAATTTGTTCAATGCCACAAATGCAGTGCTTTTAGAGGGAAATTTATAGAATACATTTACATATATTAGAAAAAAATCTAAAATTAAAAGCTTTCACCCTAGGAAATTAAGAAAAAAAAAAGAAGAGTAAATTAAATTAAAAGTAAGAAAAGAAATAGCCGGGCTCGGTGGCTCAGCCTGTAATCTCGTGCCTTTGGGAGGCTGAGGTGAGTGGATTGCCTGAGTTCGTGGGTTCGAGACCCGTCTGGGCAGCAAGACCTCATCTCTACAATAAAAATAAAAAAATCAGCCGAGCGTGGTAGTGCACGCCTGTAATTCCGGCTACTTGGAAGGCTGAGGCGGAAGGATCGCCGGAGCCCAGCAGGTC
>NW_007245986.1:24750-32552 GCF_000164805.1 Carlito syrichta
CAAAAAAAAAAAAAAAAAAAAAAAAGAAATAAAAGAAATAAAAATAGAGCAGAAATTAATGAAATTGCAAACAGGAAATTAATTTTTAAAAATCAATAAAGTCAAAAGCTGTTTTTTTTTTTTTAATTTATTGTAGAGACAAGGTCTCGTCAAGTTGCCCAGGCTGGTCTTAAACCTGCAGGTTCAGGCAATCCACTAGCCTCGGCCTCCCAAAGTGCTGGGATTGCAGGCTGAGCCACTGAGCCTGGTCTGGTTTTTTTTTAAGATTAATAAAATTGATAAGCCTTTAGCCAAGATAACTAAGAAAAAAAGAGAGCTGACACAAGTTTCTAATATCATAAATGAAAGAACAGACATCATTACAGGTCCAATGAACATTAAAAGCATAATAAAGATATACTATGAACAACTGTATGCTCACAAATTTGACAACCTAAATGAAATGGATCAATCCATTAAAAGGTACAATCTGCTGAAACTCATACAAGAAGAAATAAACAATCTGAATAAACCTATATCTATTTAAGTAGATAGAATCAATAATTAATATCTTTCCAAAACAAAAAGAACCAGACCAAGTAAATTCATTGGTGAATTTTACCAAATATTTAAGGAAAAATTTATACCAATTATCTAAATCTTTTTTAGAATATCAAAGCAAAGGATATGCTTTTTAACTCATTCTACGAGGCTAGTATCACCATAGTACTAAAACCAAATAAAGATATTATAAGAAAAGAAAACTACAGACCTGTATCTCTCATGAACCAAATGTTAATGTCCTCAACAAAATATTAGCAAATTGATTCCAGCAATATATAAGAAGAATTACACACTCTGTCCAAGTGTGATTTTTCTAGGTATACAAGGCTACTTCAACATTTGAAAATCAATAGTGTAATCCACCAGATCAACAGCCTAAAAAAGAAAAACCACATGATCATATCACTAGATGGAGAAAAAGCATCTGACAAAATCCAACACCCTATTCATGATAAAAATTCTTAGTAAGCTAGGAATAGAGGGGAATTTCCTTAATGTGATAAAGAATATTTACAAAAATCTACAGCTAACATCATAATGGTGAGAGACTATACGCTTTCCCCTTAAGATCAGGAATGAGGCAAGGAGGTCCCCTCTTACAACTCCTTTTTGACAAAAGATGGAAGTGCTAGTTAATGCAATAAGACAAGAAGAGGAAGTAAAAGATATACTAATTTGGGACAGAATAAATACAACTGTCTTTTTTTGCAGATGACATGATTGCAGAAAATCTGGAAGAGCAGAAAAAATATCCCACCCCTGAAACTAATAAGCAATTATGATAAAGTTGCCAGACGCAAGGTTAATATACAAGAATTTATTGCTTTTCCATATACAAGCAATGAACAAGTAGAATCAGAAATCAAAAACACAATTCCATTTATATTAGCATACTCCAAAATGAAACACAAGTATAAATCTGACAAAGCATGTATAAGAACTATGTGAGGAAAATCACAAAACACTGATGAAAGAGATCAAAGAAGAGCTAAATAAATGAAAAGTTATCCCATGCTCATGGAAAGAAAGACGTAATACTGTCAAGTTGTCAGTTCTTCCCAACTTGATATATATTCAATGCGATTCCAATCAAAATCCCAGCAAGTTATTGTGTAAATGTTGACAAACTAATTCTAACTAAAAATGGATCTGATCTAGACGGTTTCTGTAGCCCATGCCAGCTTTGGCATGTCTATCTTTCCCTTCTTCTTTCTCTAATAAACTTTGTTTTAAAAATAAACAAATAAAAATAATGATGGATCAGATCTAAGTGCAAAACACAAAACTACAACAGTCCTAGATGACACATAGGAGAAAATCTAGATGATCTTGGCTTTGGTGATGACATTTTAGATAAGACACCAAAACACCAAAGGGTGCGATCCATCAAAGATAGAACCAATAAACTGGACATCATTAAAATTTAAAATTTCTCCTCTACGAAAATACTGTCAAGAGAATGAAAAGACAAGCCACAGATGGGGAGAAAATATTTGCAAAAGACATGTCTGATAAAAGATTGTTAGGCAAAATTTACAAAGAACTCTGAAAACAATTAGATTTTTTAAATGGGCCAAAAATCTTAACAGACTTCATAGGAAAGAAAATATACAGATAGAAAATAAGCACATACAAATATGTTCCACATCATATGAGAGAGGATCCAAAAAAAAACCCCAGGAATTATCTTTTGGTGTGCAAGCCCCTTATAGTACAGGCTTCCCCTGCTAGGTAAGTGTTCTAGGAACCCATCAACATCAGTGAACCAGTTAGCATTGTGAGAGGCTGCATTCAGCTTCAGTGAATTTTTTTTTTTTTTTTTTTTTAGATTTTGAGATTCTTTCAAGGCATTTGCCCATTTCATAATGGATGATTTATGAGTGCACCTGCCCACACTGCACTGAGTGTTTAGCAGTTTTTGACCAAAAACAGCATGAATCCCGTGCCCTGCCCTCCTTATTCACATGATCTCACCTGAAGCAACTTTTTTGTTAGTTTCCCCGGTTGAAAAATGTCCTCAAAGGGAAACGTTTTGCCAATGTGAAAGAGGTGAAATAAAAAACAGCAGAAGCACTAAAGGGCATAACAAATGATGTTTTGAGCAGTGAAAAGAGAGTCTTGATAGGTGTACTGCATCAAATGGACAGTACTATGAAGGTGACTGAAGTTTAAACATGTAAGAATAAATACACAATTTTTTATAAATAAATTTTTTGTAATTTTATAAATAAGTATTTTGGGGGGAGTCTCCCATATGTCACCAAGGAAATACAAATTAAAACAACAACAAGACACCACTAAACATCAATTAGAATGGCCAAAATCTAAAACACTGACAACATCAAGCGCTGACAAGGATTTGGAGCAACAGAAATTCTCATTCATTGCTGGAGGAAATGCAAAGTGATACAGTCACTTTGGAAGACAGTTGCACTGTTAGTTACAAAACTAAGCACATTCTGACTATATACTCCCCCAACGGTACCCCTTGGTATTTATCCAAAGGAGTTGAAAACTTATGTCCACACAAAAACTTGCACATGGATATTTATAGGAGTTTTATTAATTATTGCCAAACTCAGAAGCAACCAAGGTGTTCTTTAGTAGGTGAATGGATACATATACTATGACACATCCAGACCACATGTTAGCCATTATTCAGCACTAAAAAGAAATGAGCTATCAACCACAGACATGGAGGAAACATAAATACGTGTTACTAAGTGAAAGAAGTCGATCTGAAAAGGCTATATCCTGTATGATTCCAACCATATGACATTCTAGAAAAGGCAACACTAAGAAGACAGTGAAAAGAGCAGAGGTTCCAGGGATTGAGGGGAGGGAGGGCACATGAAGTCAGAGCACAGAGGATTTGTAGGGCAGTGAAAATATGCTGTACAATATTGCAATAGTGGACGCATTCATTGTACATTTGCCGAACTCCACAGAATGTGCAACACCAGGAGTGTATACTGACGTCAACCATGGACTTTGTGTAATAATAATGTGTCCGTGTAGGTTCATCAACTGTGACAAACATTCCTTGGTAAGGAATGCCAATAACGGAAGAGGCTATGCAAGTGTGTGGGGCAGGGGCTGTGAGGGTATCTTTGAACATTCCTCTCGATTTTGCTGTGAATCTACAACTGCTCTAGAAGAATAAGTCTTTAAAAAAAAAAGGAGGCTCTTCTAAACTATTTCATCCATTTTCTCTTAGTTTATTCTGTCACTATGACAAGGAGGCAAGGACCACATTTTTCTGTGTCTGGACTTGCGTTCTCTTGGTTACAGAAAAATTGCATGTGATGATGTCTGCATAACCCCTAAAGGAATGTATTTCCTAAAAATGGGAATCAATGGAAAAAGCAAAGCATTAGGAGAAACAGTTCCTGGATTTTATCTTCATTCTGTCATCTCAGAAAAATGATTCAAGATTCCATTTTCTGACTTGTTAAAAGGAGGCAGAGAGGCTACCTACTTGCTTCACAAAAAAAATGTCTTAAGACGGAGTAACATGGAGCAGACAATTGCTTTGCTTAAAGCAGAACAACTGAGTGACTGTGGCAGAGGTCGCTAATTGCTTATCCTTCCTTAGAAACAAAACTGAGGTTTTATTGAAGGGTTCAAAGCACTAACCAAGAGAACACATTTCCACGTTTTCCCTGAGATGGCAGCGGTTAGGTTGCCTGTGTTTTCTGGGAAGACTCTTTAGAGGTGAGTGGCTCAACTCCACATGTGCCTCCTTGGGCTCCCCACTTTCTTCTGGTTGGAGCTCTGGTGGTCAGCTTGCACCATGAGATCACACTGAGGGTTAACGTCCCCTGCTATGGATGGCAGAGTAGATGAGTAAAGGACACTCAGTTCCCTACGGACCCTGTGGTGTTGCCACACCCACCCTGGACTGCCCACCCCAGAATTCTTTTACAAGAGGGGACTCCAAAAAAACGGAATTTATCTATAGAAAATAGTATATCTATTCTTCCATGTCAAGCTTCAGTCACCTTCAGAGTACTCTCCATTTGAGGCAATATACCTATTGAGGTGCTTTTTCCACTGCTCAAAACAGTTTTGAATTTGTCAATTTTGATGCCTTTTAGTGCTTCTGCCATTTTTTGTTTTACTTCTTGCACATCAGCAAAACGTTTCCCTTTGAGGACTTTTTTCATCTGGGAAAACACAAAAAAGTCACTCAGGGTGAGATCGGGTGAATAGGGAGGGTGGGGCACAGGGGTCATGCCAATTTTGGTCAAAACCTGCTGAACACTCAGTGTAGTATGGGCAGGTGTGCTTGTAAATCACCCAGCATGAAATGGGCAAATGCATTGAAATGATCTCCCAAAAAATTCACTGAAGCTGAATGCAGCCTCTCACAACAGCTAGCTGGTACACTGACGTCAATGGGTTCCTAGAATGCTCAACTAGCAAGGGAAACCTGTACTACAAGGGACCCACCCGCTAAAAGATAATTCCAGTTTTGGGAGGTTATCCCATGTACATGTAAGGGAAATAACCTTCTATCTTGTTTAAGCCAAACATAATTCCTAACTGGTAGACACACTCTCAACCTTATGAGTGACTTACGAATGACTATTGCTAGAATCACTCCAGTATTTTCAGGACTCAGACCAACAGCACAGGTAGAGGTCTGGGGCCTGTGTCCCCTTCCCTTCCCACCTCTAGCTCTGTCTCCTCAGGGTGGATATCTGATTTCACACCCTTAAACATGAAACCCCACGCTAATACCACCTCTTGGCTGTTTTCAGGCTTAGGTTATACACACTTCCTGCCAGGACAACAGAAGACAGGAAGAGGCTGGTACTAACTCTGGGCATGGGCTCAGAACACTCTAGGATCCTAGGAACCCAGGAGGTGTCCAGAGATCAGGGAAAGCTATGGGTGGCCTGTCCCTTTGGCCCTGTGATCTCCTCATTCTTGGGGAGAAGCATGGCCCTTGAAAGCACAAGACCAAGGGCAGGAGCCCTGGTTGCCAGAGCTAAAAGCAATGCCACTTGCTTCCTTTGCCCTTCCATGCCTGTCTCGTCATCACTCACAGACAGACAGTATAGCAACATGTAATTCAGTCCAGTTAAGTACTGGTTATAACAGTCTTGGCAAAATTATCTTTTAGGGGAAAAGTCTGGAAGTAAAGCTTAAACAGTGTTGTTTTCCTATTATTATGATGATTATTTTTATTAGATCAGGGTCTTTCTCTGTCACCCAGGCTGCAGTGCAGTGGCACAATCACAGCTCACCATAGCTTTGACCTGCTGGGCTCAGGTGATCCTTCCACCTCAGCCTCTCAAGTAGCTGGAACTACAGGTGTGTGCCACCACATCCGGTAATTTTTTTATTTTTGTAGAGATGAGGTCTGGCTATGTTGCCCAGGCTGATCTCAAACTCCTAGCTCAAGCGATCCTCTCACCTTGGTCTCCCAAAGTGCTGGGATTATAGGTGTGAGCCACCAGGCCCGGCATTTCCTGTTATTTTTAATGCTGCTACCTTCTCCCTTCCATTAGACCATATAACAGAACGTTAATTAAGCCTGACTCTTTGCCAGACTCTCCTTTGGTAAGCTCTGTCCTTTGTCATTTTGGTGGCTCAACACGAGTTCTCAATCATCAGTAGTATCTGTGTCAGTGCCCTGTGTGGACTGAAGGGGGAGTCTCTAAATCCTTGGTCTCTGTCATTTGTGCCATGTGTGTGGCTAGTTGAGACCGGATTTGTGGATGGTGAAGGAATTTACCAAGACAATTGAACTTAGGGCAGAGTTATTTAAGGGAAGATCCACCGTGAAGAGAACGGGAGGCAGAGCAGTGGAAAGAGGCTGTTTGCCTTCTGCCAGGAGGTAGGCCTAAAGGCATTTTTTATAAGGCCGCACAGGTGATTAGTGTGGCAGCAGGGAAACTGCCTGGGTGGCACAGAGAGGCTTGCAAGCGGGCAGTTATCTGTGTGATGAGTTCCACAAGACAACCGATTGATGGGGATGTCTGTTCTTTTAAGAGAGGGTTAATTAACAGTAACGGCTAACTGCTTTTCCGTTGACTGCAGGCTAAAGGTTATTTACTACAGAGATCTACAGCTGGTCGGTGAGCTTTTGCAACTCTTGCTGTGATCAGTACGTTTCTTTGTAACATCTGTAAAATCTCATCCAGAGATTCCCTTCCTCGGTATGATCTACCCAACTGTTTGCTGGCCTAATTGGGCCTCATATTTCTCCATCATCTGCACAGCCAGCTGTTGGAAGAACCCCTCCGAGTGGCACAAGCGTCACCCCCCAGGAGTGTGGTGAGTCAGCTGCACGTCCTGACCACCTCCCGCAGGAACAGGGACCCTCATCCCGGAAAACCACACAGGAGCAGGCGGGGATTTGGCTCAGGTATGCCGCCGAAATGACCCAGGCCTGGGCTCCAAACGCCTCTTTCTCTGTTACTCAGGAAGCTCAGGGTAGCAAGAACTGACACCTGATGTGATGAGTGCCGCTGACACAGGGATAGCCCCTCCAGCTCACGCCCCCATATGCGCTGACATTCATTCCTGTAAGGTCTGTCTCCCCCAGGCCTGGCTGGCAGGACTGGTAAAGCCCACTTCACCAGCATGGCGCGGTGATCTCAAGTTGTAGTGTGGACTACAGGTCTCTGTGTTCTCTGGGCTGGATAACTACCAAAGTACGCGAATGCGCACCCACACGTCTGAAAACCACTCTCGTCCCTTTCAAACAGCAAGGTATAATCAAGGCAACTTTAAGCTAACCGTCTGAGATGCTGGTGCTTCTAGCCCCAACACTCTCTCTACATTTTGTCCATTAGTTTCCTCATAAGATGTATTGCATGTATTAAATATATATATTTTATATATATATGGATAGATAATTTTCTGTATATCTGGATGTTTCAACTTTTTTTTTTTTAAAGACAGGGTCTCACTCTGTTGCCCAGCCTGGAGTGCAGTAGCACAACCACAGCTTACTGCAGCCTCAAACTCCTGGGCTCAAGTGTTCCTCCTGACTCAGCCTCCCAAGGAGCTGGGATTACAGGAATGCATCACTATGCCCAGCTAATTTTTCTATTTTTTGTAGAGAAGTAGAAGTGTGATCCCCTGGCTATTTTGACATCTTTTTTTTTTTGAGTTGGGTCTCACTCCGTCGCCCAGGCTGGAGTGCAGTAGCACACTCACAGCCACCCCAGCTTTGACCTGCTGGGCTCCGGCGATCCTTCCGCCTCAGCCTTCCAAGTAGATGGAACTACAGGCACGCGCTACCA
>NW_007245986.1:32811-60249 GCF_000164805.1 Carlito syrichta
TGAGCCCACAGGTTTGAGACCCACCTGGGCAACTTGGCGAGATCTCATCTCTACAATAAATCAAAAAATTAGCCGGGTGTGATAGCGCATGCCTGTAAGGATCGCCAGAGCCCAGCAGGTCGAGGCTGCAGTGGCCAGGAGCGGCCACTGCACTCCAGTCTGGGCGACAGAGTGAGACTCTAACTCAAAAACAAAACAAGACAAAACAAAATACCTTTCGGGATAGGCACCGTGATTCATGCCTATAATCCCAGCGCTTTGGGAGGCTGAGGCAGGAGGATTGCTTGAGCCCAAAGGGTCGAGGCTGCCATGAGCCAGGATTATGCCATAGCATTCCAGTGTGGGTGATAGAGTGAGACCCTGACTCAAAGGAAAAGCAAACACCAAAAATCTGGCTGGGAGAGACTGCCGTTCAGGATTATGCCATAGCATTCCAGTGTGGGGGATAGAGTGAGACCCTGACTCAAAGAAAAAGCAAACACCAAAAATCTGGCTGGGAGAGACTGCCACTGGGACTAGGCAATCCTTAGAGACAGCACAGGGCCCAGGCGGGGCCTGCCTTTGATATGCAAACTACCCAGTGATCCAGAACCACACCCCTGAGAGCAAAATTCCTTTGCCTTAATCATTACAGGGCCAGATCCAGCAATCGGGACCACCCCTGTGGTTTAGAGCCTGCAAGTTCTCAGAGGACAGAGGCCAGTTCTAAGGCTGCATCCTTAGCCCTTCTTCCTGGCAGGAGCTCAAGGGTCTATAAGACATGACAGAAGATGGGCAGTGGCTGACAGGCCCCTCCTCCTCAGTTGCTGTAGGCAATGGAGGATACTCTAGGTTGGTTATTCAGGGAACTCGCTGAAACAGTCTTTGTTCTTCTGCCTGCATTTAGAAAGTCCTCAGACATATACGTTGCCAGTACACACATCATGAATCTGATTACAACATTTTTATGGGAAAAAATGAAAAAGAAAATCTTCCATGTTTATGGCCAGAGACACCCAGACTATTACAGCAAGATCAGCTCTCATTAATAAAACAGAAGCCCCTTTGCCTTCTCACCCAAGCTCTTTCTATTAATGTACGGTCTGATCATCCCAAAGCATCACTAATTTGCACGGCAGCACTATTTACGTCACAGAACTGAAGGTGACAGACATGTCCAACTGCAGAGGGATGGGTGAATAAACCGTGACATGCTCAGCTGATGGGCCCTCCTGCAGCTTCTGGCAAGATGCCTACGAGAATTGGAAGTTAAGGGTGAGACACAACATCATAGAGGCAGCATGGCTGCCATCATGCAGAAGACATGAAGTAGAGGCGTAAAAAGAGAAAGGCAGGTTCAGTCTTCTGAGGTTGGTCCAGCCTGCCCCAACACCCTCAGCTGAGCCTGGAATGGAGGGTCAGGCAGCTCTACATGGGAGAGGCATTAAGTAAAGCGCCTCCCTGGGCTGTCCTGGCCTCACTCTGACTTGGCTACTATAACCTGGCAGAAAGGGCTGGTGGAAAGGATGGAGAGCTGACTGATGGGGGTGAAGAAAATAGAAAGAGAGACTAGAGAATATTACAACGACCGTGTTTATATGTTGGGACTGTGAGTGATTTTCTTTTTACATTTCTGAAGTTTTCAGCTTTTTCTCTAATACCTTTATTTATTTATTTATTCATTCATTTATCTTAGAGATAGAGTTTTGCTCTATCACCAGGCTAGAGTGCAGTGGTGCAATCACTGCAGCCTTGAATTCCTGGGCTCAAGCAATCCTCCTGCCTCAGCCTCTCAAGTAGCTGGGACTTACAGGTGTGAACCTCCTGCCTGACTAATTTTTGTATATTTTGGTAGAGATGGGGTCTTGCTATTGCCCAGGCTGGTCTTGAACTCCTGGCCTTGAGTGATCCTCCTCCCTCAGCCTCCCAAAGCATTGGGTTTATAGGTATGATCCACCACACCTGACCTCTAATGATGTTTTATACTTTGCTCTCATGGCGAAAATCAATGTCAAAAAATCATTTACTTGTTAATTGAGAACATCTTGTTATATTCTGCCCTAAGACTGTTGGCTATCGATACTGGGTGTATTTGCTTAAAAGAGCTGTTGATATGCAGAGAAAACCCTATGAGGAAACCTACAGAAGCAGTGGTGGGGACACACACAATAGCCTGTGTAATAGAACAATCTCAGACACTTGCTAAGCTCTTATGAGGTGCCAGGGATTTTCTGTGCTTTTTTGTGTTGTATCTTCACAAAAGCTGTAGGAGAGAGGTATTGCTGTGACCCGCATTTTATAGATGAGTCGGAGGCCCAGAGTGGTTAGCTCATGTAGTACTGGTAAGCGGGGAGCCCCAAGGCTGGAGCCAGGCAGTCCGTCTCCATGGTCTGCCATGTTCTCACGAGGCTCTACTGCTCCCTCTAGTATATGGGGTGGCGGGGGGGTGATGATGGGAACTAAGCTACGCTTCCTTTCATACAGGGTTCCTGTGTCAGTCAAGGTCACAGCCTCCACTTCCATTTTCAGCCTGAACAGAAGAGCCTGTGCAGATGAGTCCACTGATGACTCCCCCATCCCATCAGCGGAGATGGTTCCTAGTAACTCCTTATCTGT
Source organism: Carlito syrichta (assembly GCF_000164805.1). Taxonomy (NCBI): domain Eukaryota; kingdom Metazoa; phylum Chordata; class Mammalia; order Primates; family Tarsiidae; genus Carlito; species Carlito syrichta. Next base: position 35,407 of record NW_007245986.1, read on the forward strand.
GTGTTATCTCAAGGCTCTGACCAGAGCACAGTCCCTAAGTTGCTCCTCGCTGCACACAACTCCATTGCTTTGGAGCAGCAAGCCCATGGAACCACAAGAGAATTCCAGAAAGAACCCTTGGAGAGGGTCCAGTTCTGCTGGAGTCCAGTGGACGCAAATGTGTCGCTGAAAGAAAGTAAGGCCTCTCTGCCACCCCAGGCTGACATGCATGGCAGGGGGCAAGGTGGGCAAGGAAACAGATTCCATGACATCAGCCATGCAAGACTAGTCTGAAAGGAATGACACTGGGCTTAAGAGAAAACCACTGCAAGTGAGACTTATAATTCAAAACAAAATATGTCGTGAGCAAAAGGGAATTAACCGATGGAGACATATCCTAGAAACAATACCCAGTCATGAGGGTCAACGTTGGAGAAGCATGAGGTGGATGTCCGTGCACCCTACTGTGTTCTCTGTCTCTCCGTCCCTGAGTAATGGGTCTCTACTTACTTTCTCTGGAACCGGACCACAGGGTCAGCGAGCAGGTCAGTCACATCAAGCTTCCTCCCCTTCTCGATGACGTCACGATGCTTGCGAACAAACAGCCACCCGATGTGGGAAAAGAAGAAGCCTCGGCGGGCATTGTGGGGGTCAGCATCGGTCTCTGAGTACTTGTGGTGGGCTCGGTGGTCCCTGGCCCACTCAAAGATGTCGTTCTGTGGAGAAAGCAAGAGCCTCTGTGAAGACCCAGCCCTCCAGAGATGTCCCCAGTCTCCCTCCCACACGGGTCCTCAGCCACCTGCACTACACTCTTCTTGTTGTCAACCCAAAATGCCTTGACCTCAAGCTCAACAGGCTGGGTGCACATGGAAACACACCCTTTTGGCCTCTTGTGATGGGAGACACTGGAAAGATGTCAGGGGCTGAATTGGCAGAGGCAGGAATTGGCAGCAGTTAGACTTCCGTAATTAAGAGACCCTATCTATAGCCGTGGGTCAGTGAGATCCACAGAGATTCAATTCATACTTAAAAAAAAATCTGGTTGGGTGTGGTGGCTCAAGCCTGTAATCCCAGCACTTTGGGAGGCAGAGGCAAGAGGATTGCCTGTGCCCAGGGGTTTGAGACCAGCCTGGGCAACTTAGTGAGACACAATATATCAAAAAATTAGCTGGATGTGGTAGCACATGCCTGTAGTTCCAGCTACTTGAAAGGGTGAGGTGGAAGGATCGCCTGAGCCCAGCAGGTCAACCATGGGGGTCAACCATGAACATGCCACTGCACTACAGCTTGGGCGACTGAGTGAGACTCCAACTCAAAAAAAAAAAAAAAAAAATCTGACAATGCTTCCAAATTTTTTAGAAGACAAATTAAATTGGGAAATCATGCTTTTGATAGGAAAATTAACCTGAAAATAAAAATAAATAGCATATAAGCCTCTTCTTTTTCATGACTATGATAGTAATGTTTATTCCATAATATTCCATCCTTGGTAGCATTCTCATTAGGAACTTGCCATTTCATAGATGTTGGCTTTATCCTGCTGGTAAGAAGGGAGGAAACTGTTTTATTCTAAAAGTTCCAATAGTTCATGTAACCCAAGGGGGTTCATTGAATTTTTGGTTTATTGGGCTCATTCAGTGTTGCTGGAAAGTTCCTCAACCTTGTTCATCCCATAGCTTTCTTGAAAATTTTAAAATTTGCTTAACCCTTGAGTAATGGACAGAGAGAGAGGAGGCAGAAAGTCCTTAAGAAGTATATGCGTAGCTTTGGGCTGGGTGCAGTGGCTCATCCTGTAATCCCAGCACTTTGGGAGGCTAAGGCAAGAGGATGGCTTGAGCCCAGGAATTTGAGACAGTCTGGGCAACACAGTGAGACTTCCTCTCTAAAAAAAAAAAAAAAAAATTAGCTGGGCATGGTGGCAGGCGCCTGTAGTCCCAGCTACTCGGGAGGCTGAAGCAGGAGGATAGCCTGAGCCCAGGAGGTTGAGATTGCAGTGAACTGTGATCATACCACTGACCTCCAGCCAGGACAACAGATTGAAACCCCAACTCAAAAAAAAGAGAAGTATATGCATAAGCTCTGAATAAAAAGAGAGAAAAGGGTGTCTGACAGTCTATATAAGGCCCACATTATAGTCTGGCTTATAGTAACATAGAAGAGATCTTTAGATTTTGCCAGCACATTGAAACACAGTGGTTGGAAGGAATGAAAGCATTTTATTATTTATAAGCACAGAATTCAGAGCTAGGAGAGATTTCAAGCGTCACTAAAGACTATCACAGTCCAAGAAATAATTTGTTCCTTTTGCATTGATGTTTTGCCTTATTGCAGTGCCTATAGAAAAACATGACATAAAAAAATAAAACTGTGTCCTCCATTCACAAATGGCAAAATTTCGGTTCAGAAGACATTTACTCAAGTTCATCTAGTAAGTCCAAACAGTGATGGAACAAAGATGGCATTCCTTGGTTCTCAGTTCATATTCCTATCAACAGGATATTTCCAGCTGGGTGTGGTGGCTCACGCCTGTCATCAGCACTTTTGGGAGTACTGCCTGAGCCCAGGAGTTTGAGACTAGCATAGGCAACATAGGGAGACTTCATCTCTACAGAAAAACTTTTAAAAAAACAATTAGCTAGGTGTTGTGGTGTGCCCCTATAATCCAAGCTACTTGGGAGGCTGAGGCAGGAGAATCACTTGAACTCAGGAGGTCGAGGCTGCAGTGAGCTGTGATCTTGCTACTACACTCCAGCCTGGGCAACAGAGTGAGGCACAGACTGGGGAAAAAAAAACAAAACATTTCTCTTAGTCTGCAGATGGTGGGGTGTGTCTTTTACAGAAAGTCTTACTTTTCTTGTTAAAAGGCTATATTGGTTTTTTAATTCAATGCCACCCAATTTTACAGGAACTTTAAGTAGAACACTCCAAAGGGCTAGAAACATTATTCTCACAAAATTAAGCATCATACTACAATAACAAAAAGTGTGGTAATGAAGGCAAGCTGGAACAGAGACCTTTTTGTTCCTTCTATCCAGATACCTACCCGACAGGTGCTGCTGATGCAATGGTACAGTGAAGCAAGGGTCTGGGCCATTTTCCAGATACCCGGGCACACCATCAAGCCAGGCACACTTCAAGATGTATTTTTTATTCTTTCTTTCTTTTTTTCTTTAACCATAAAGCTGAGTCCAGTGAAAAAGTGACTCAGAGAGCAAGACATGGGTCAACAACAGGGCAGAGAGGGAGCCAGGTCCACCTCCCCACCCAGGGCCCTACCTCCAGGTCTGCATTTGGCTTCTGCTCCAGAGTGACCAGGAGGGGCAGGTGGTGGGGGAGGGACCTGCCTGTGCGCAGCATTTGTGTGGGTGAAAAAGTGTGTGTGCCTGGGTGAGTTTCAGTATTGTCCACATGTGCTTTAGCAACAAGCAAAAGAGAAAGTCAATAATTCATGAGGTTGAAGACTGAGCAAGTGGAGCATTAAGCCCCAGCCTCGGTCATGTCTGACAAACCATCTCCTCTCAGGGTGACACAGTGCTGACTGCACTAATGCCTGCCACGCCACCGTCTCTGTTTCACAGAAAAGAAAAAAAAAGCAAAGCAATGACAAGGCCCCACCAGCCACAGCCTCTAGAGTGCAGGTCTCCTGTCTGTCCAGGTCCTGTGTGCACACTGTGATGGTGGCAAGGCTGCACTCGGCAGCCCTTCCTGAAGCCTAAACACTTGCACAGTCTAACAAATCCATGAAAACATGATTAAATCTGCAGCTCAGAGTTTATACTTAATTGTAGGATCTGGGAGATCACAGTCCTGAGAGGCAATCCCGTTAGCATCAAAAGTGGATACTCGCTATGAGTGTATTGATTTCTCCTGATAAAGAATTGGAAGGTTGGCAGGAGCTACATTTACTCCAAGAGCCCCAGGCATATCTGGGCATAGCAGTGGGGATAAGGAGGAGGACAGAAATAGGAACAGAACCAGTCAGGAGCATGCAGCTCACGTGTTGGTTTCATCATCAATGGCCGATAGAAATATACTGAAGGGAGGCAGAGACAAGAGGATTGCCTGAGTCCAGGGGTTCGAGACCAGCCTGGGCAACTTGGCGAGACCTTGTCTCTACAATAAATCCAAATATTAGCCGGGCACTGTGGCATGTGCCTGTAGTTGCAGCTATTTGGAAGACTGAGGCGGAAGGATCACCTGAGCCCAGCAGATTGAGGCTGTGGTGGCCGTGAGTGTGCCACTGCACTCCAGTCTGGGTGACAGAGTGAAACTCTAACTCAAAAAGAAAATAAATATAATGCAAAGCACATCATGAAAATGTTCCCAGTAGCTTCACTTAAAAAGTGAAAAAAGGCTGAGACTGGTGGCTCACGCCTGTCATCTCAGCACCTTGGGATTTGGTATATATTACATTAAGTAAAATACATTATTAAAGTTAATTTTACTTGTTTCTTTTCACTCTTTATTTTTTATTTTAATTTACTTTTTAAACTACTTTACTTACTTTATTTATGTATTTATTTATTTAAAGTCCAGGTTTCACTCTGTTGCCCAGGTTGGAGTATAGTGGCACCAGCATGCCTCACGGCAGCCTCGACCTCCTAGGCTCAAGGGAGCCTCAGCCTCTCGAGTAGCTGGGATGACAGGCACATGCCACCACAGCTAGCTAAATTAAAAAAAAAAATTTGTAGAGACAAGGTCTCATTATATTGCCCAGGCTGGTCTTGAACTGCTGGGCTCAAGTAATCCTCATGTCCCAGCCTCCCAGAGTGCTGGGATGACAGGTGTGAGCCACTGTGCCTAGTCGGATATTAAAAACTTTGTTAACAATTCAATGCTGCCTACTGGGGAGAATGTGAAATTGACACACATCTGGTGAAGACCAAATGGGCACCACATGTCAAAAGCTGTAAAACTATACATACCTTTTAATTGAGCAGTTCATTTTCTGAAATTTATCTTAAGGAAACAATCATGGTTATGTGCAAAAAGTTAACCACAAGGATGCTAACTGCAGTGAAACTTGGGAAAACCCTGAAGTTCCACATAACAGGATTTGACTGAATATCTTGTGATATATTAATTAATTAAATACAACTTGTGTGTTTACATACATAAAAAGATTTCACATACATATATACATAGAAAATTTCTGGAAAGAAATAGTAAGAGAAAAGTTTTAGAGTTACCTCAGGGGAGTGAAATTGGGAGGCAGAAATGAGGATAAATGATTTTATATTTTACCTTATGCTCTGAAATTATTAAAAAGAATTCTATGCTGGGTTTGGTGGCTCATGCCTGTAATCCCAGCACTTGGGAGGCTAAGGTGGGAGGATTGCTTGAGCCCAAGAGCTTGAGACCAGCTTGGGCAACAGAGCCAGACCTCATCTCTATAAAAAAAATAAAACAGTTAGCCAGGTGTGGTGGCACATGCCTGTAGTACCAACTACTCGGGAGAATGAGGCATGAGCATCACTTGAGCCCAGCAGGTCAAGGCTGCCATGAGCAGTGAATGTGCTGCTGCACTCAACCCTGGGTGACAGAGTGAGACCCCCAACTCAAAAAAAAAGTGCTATTAGTATTGTATTTAAAAACTAATAAACAAAAAAGGATATTGAAGTGTTGACATGGAAAGATGAAGAAAAAAGCACTGAAGAGAAAAGTAGTTTTTAAAAGAGTATGATAGTATGAACTCATTTTAAAATAAAATGTGTGTTTAAGCATAGGGAAAAAAAGGAGTATCTGAGCCAACCTGTTTTCAGGGGTTCTCTCTAGGAAGTGGGACTGGGGTGACTTTTCATTTTTTTCTTTTAGTTTGGATGTATTTTCTAGATTTTTTCTTTTACAATACAGGGGAAACAAGGAAATTTTTTAAAAGTTACTATGCTTCTGAATCAAAACAAGCCAGCTTTGACCATCAACCCTGCCTCTGGGAAGCCTTTAGGAAGGGAGTCATGAGTTTCCTCATACAATCCCGTCAGGTACTATACCTTCTTGTATCTTTGTTCCTATCAGCAATGAGTCAGCCAATCACATCTCAACCAGTGTGGCAATGCCTGTGCCTGAATCCGTCCTGTATCATGCACCTTCATTATTTCATGATCCATCATCAACAATGTCCCTAAGCAGGGTCCCCACTGAGACTGTAGAAACTGAAATTGATTGTGAGGTGATTTTTCTCCATAAGGCCAGCTCTGGAGTGTCATCTGGGATTTGAGCTAATGGTAATCCATCTTGACAGCTCCACTGAAGCAGGTTGTGAGGCAGCCTGCTCCTTCAGAATTACTTTCCCAAACTTCCTTTTATGTTCAAGATAAATCCCTGAATCTGGTCATCTGAATGACAGTGGGAGAATCGTCTTTTAAGGCTCACATGATTTCCACTGGTTAGCAAGGTGAAGGCTGACTATCAACAGCATTTAGCTTGTCCATGTAACAGATCCAAAACCAGAACTGTGGTTTTCCCCGAGCCTTGCTGGAAACAGATGTTTGTTCCTGACCAGACACCAAGACGTGTGTTCTATCCCCGATTCAATGTTGTAGCTGCTTAGAGTTCCAAAAGAGAAAGCTCACCAGGCAGTCTCAAAACAGCCAAAGGGAATTCCACACATATTCATAACCCATCTTTGTTTCCAGTCATGAAAAAGAAACCAGGACCAATATGTCAACACTTCAGCTTGAGCAGGCAGGTTTTAGAGTCAAAAATGTGTCTGAGTGTGTATGTGTGTGAATGTGTGTAGCATGTGTGTGTGTGTGAGCATATGCTATGTGAGTATGTGTATGTGTGAGTGTGTGTGTATGTGTGAGTGTGGCATAAGTGTGTGTGTGTGTGCATGCGCGTGTGTGTGAGTGAATGGCATCGTTTCTAGGAAGGGAGTTGTCCTCTCCGGGAATCAAGCAGGGAAAGACACCAATGCCTGCCCTCCTTGGAAGCTGTAAGGCTCATGAGAGATAGACCCTGTCTCTGTCTCTAGGGCTGACCTGAATCTCCTCCAGTCCAGACACCAACACTGCAGCCTTCAGATGGGGGAAGAACGTTTGGTGCTTTCCTCATTGTTGCTATGGGGTCTGCCCTGACCTCTCCCCAGATAACACTGACACTTTGTGAGAACAGCCCAGAAAGTCTCCGAGAGGAGTCTGGCAGCAAGTCTACACCACCTGGAAAATTGCAGCGCTGAGAGGACAAGTTGCCACCTGCTGCCTGGCCTTTATGTGGCACTTGGCCTACACAGGAAGCTGAGCAAGTAGTATAAAGCCAACCATGGTGGTTTAGAAAGTGCTGACAGGGCTGAAAGACTAGTCAAAGGGGGAACAAAGGGGGAATGTTTCACATTTTCTTCTATGACTCTTGTTTAACTCTTTTACAATGAGAATGTATTCAAATAAGACTTCTTTCCTATAATCCCAACACTTTGGGAAGTTGAGGTGGGAGAATCACTTTAGCCCAGGAGCTCGAGACCAGCCTAGGCAACATAGTAAGTCCTCCTTTAAATAAATAAATAAATTTAAATATACATGTTGAAAAAAGTATAGATAGTCCTCTTGGTAGAAAAGTTGGCCTTCTGTGAGTCTTTCCAATTTGGGTTCAGAGGATGTTTTTGGTCAGTGACCTGACAGTTATTCTAGTCTCCTGAATTGGATCTCCTTCACTCTATGAGTCAAAATTTTGGGGAAGAGGCCCTGCATGGTGGTTCATGCCTGTAATCCCAGCACTTTGGGAGGCCACAGTGGGAGGATTCCTTGAGCCCAGGAGTTGGAGACCAGCCTGGGCAACCTGGTGCCAGCTACTCAGGAGGCTGGGGTAGAAGGATCACCTGAGCCCAGGAGGTTGAGGCTGCGGTGAGCTGTGATGATGCTACTGCACTACAGCCTGGGTGACAGAGTGAGACTTCAGCTCAAAAAAAAAAAAATATTGAGGGGAAGAAAGGGGCTAGAAAACAATGATAGCACAGTGGCAAGGAACATGTTGAGATCTTGGTTTTTAAAGACTGTACCCCACAAAAGAAATTAGGACTCTGGAGAAATGGCTGACACCAGAACCAGGGCAGGACAATGCACCAGGAGTTTGGTACGTGTTGTTGGGCCAGAAAGGCCATGCTTGACAATGATGGGAGTGTGTCAGAAGGGCAGAAGAGCCAGGTGTGGTGGCACACACCTTAGTCCCAGCTACTCAGGAGGCTGAGGCAGGGAGTTCAAACCAGCCTGGGCAACACAGTGAGACCCTATGCTGAAAAGAAAAGAACAGAGGAGTCCATTTGCCATGCCTCCTATTGAACAAACTGGGATAATTTGGGCATTAAAATGAAAAAATGACAGCAGAAGATTATAGCCCGTGTCTTAATTTTTTTAAAAAAAGAATCTATGGACCATAAACAAATGGGAAGAAGCAGACACTCTTTCTCACAGTAAAATGCCAATCAACAAATGTAGAAGAAACGATAGACAAAAAAAATCACTGTTTTGCAGCTGTCATGGCAGTGACTGATTCAGGCAAGAATCACTGATGTATGCTAATACTATTGGGTAAAAGTTTGATGAAGACAAAATATTTAGATAGGATCATACTAACTCTGCATAAATTAGTAACAACAAAAGAAATAGTAATCTTACAGTAGAGAAATCTGGTAGACATCACCTTCACCAAGCAATCAAGTTCACACCACCAATAATATGACAGTGATGCCAGGCACAGAGCATCACTAATGCATTCTGCCCAAAATGTACAGTTGAGTCTAATTAGAAGGTAACATGAGCAGACCCAAACTGAGGGCCATCCTACAAGATAACTGGTTAGTACATTTCAAGAATATCAATGCCATAAAATTGAAAAAAAAAAAAACCTGAGGAACTATTCATATGGAAGAAGTTTGAAGAGATCTCACAGTTCCTTGTAATATACACTCCTGCACTGCATCCTGAGCAGGGATCCTGGGTGTAGTACTGGCTCAACTTAAACCCCTGACTTTGGAAAGTGCACTGTGTCCATGTGAAAGTGTCATTGTTTTTAGGAAACGCACATGGAGGCTTAGGAGTACAGGGGCATGATGTCTACAACTCTCAAAGGAGCTGAGCGAAAAGTAATTGCAAGAACACAATATATATGAAGGGGACCCTCAAACCCAGAATTAACTCTTGGAGGGTGGGACTCGTGTAGTCCAGGCTGCCCCGCTAGGTAAGTATTCTAGAAACCCATCAGCATCCGTGTAGCAGCTAGTATTGTGGTGAGAGGCTGCGTTCGACTTCAGTTAATTTTTTTGGAGGGGAAGGGGATTCTTTCAATGCATTTGCCCATTTCATGATGGGTGATTTACACAAACAACCTGCCCACACTGCGCTGAGTGTTCAGCAGTTTTTGACCAAAAACAGCATGACCCCTGTGCCGCACCCTTCCTATTCACCTGATCTCAACCTGAGCAACTTGCTTGTTTCCCTGGATGAAAAAAGTCCTCAGAGGGCAACATTTTGCTGATATGGAAGAGGCAAAACAAAAAACGGCAGAAGCACTAAAAGGCATCAACATTGATGAGTTCAAAAACTGTTTTGAGCAGTGGAAAAAAGTATCTTGATAGGTGTATTGCACCAAATGGAGAGTACTTTGAAAGTGACTGAAGTTTAAACATGGAAGAATAAAAACGCAATCTTTCATTATGCAGTTCTCCTCATAAATATGCCATCAGGGAATAACAAAGGAGGCCCTTGATGAAGGCAAGCTCTTCTAATTGAGTGCTTTTTAGGTTGAGAGAAGTTGGGGGTGCAGTTAGGTTGAGTGCAGGAGAGAGGGGAATTGTCTCAGGCAGAGGGAAGGGCTTGGCACAGGCTAGGAACTAAGGAGGCCATTGTGTAGGTGGCTCAGAGCTCGTCCAAGATAAAGTCTAAGATGCATTATGGTACAATAAAGAGGTCAAACATGGCAGCTGCTGCCTGTAATCCCAGAGCTTTGGGAGGTCAAAGTGGGAGGACAGCTTGAGGCCAGGAATTTTGTGGAGAAATATGAGACCCAACTAGGCCAGCAACAATTGGGTAAATTATACTGTGGAAAGGGACCTCAGGATAAAATTTTAAGAAGAAACTGACAGCAAAACTGTAAAATCTCACTGACCAGCTGTAAATCATTGCAGTGAACTAACCTTTAGCCTGCAGTCAAGGAAAAAGCGGTTAATCACTGCTGCTCATTAACCTTCTCATAAAAAAAGAACAACACAATCCTAGTTGGTGGACATGTGCAGGGAAGCTGAAGCACCCTGACTCCACAGGGAGGGAGGGCCAGAAGCTCTCCACAGGGACCCTCCAGACTCTGATCTACACATCTCTTCCATTGGCTGTTCCTGAGTTGTATCCTCTGTAATAAGACTGTACAGTTGGCCCTCGAATAAGGTGGGGGTGAGGGGCACTGACACCCTCCCCAGTGAAAAATCTGCATATAAGTTTTGACTTCTCCAAACTTAACTACTCATAGTCTACTGCTGGTCTGAAGTTTTATCTATAACAGTCAATTAACACACATATTTTGTATATGTATTACACAGTGTTACTTTTTTTTTGTCGGAGTCATCCTCTGTTGCCCAGTGGGCAGTTGCATGATCATGGCTCACTGCAGCCTTGACCTTCTGGGCTCAGGTGATCCTTCTGCCTCAGCCTCCCAAGTAGCTTGGACTACACACTCGGCTAGTTTTTTTATTTTTGTGAGACAAGGTCTCACTGTGTTGCCCAGGCTGGTCTCTAACTCCTGAACTCAAGCAATCCTCCTGCCTCCTCCTATCTTACAGACCACTGTGCATGGCCAATTATATACTATATTCTTACAATAAAGCAAGCTAAAGAAAATATTATTAATAAAACCTTAAGGCACTTGTGTGGATGGACAGATGAATAAGTGACACCTGCTGACAGGACACAGTGGCCCTGATGCTAGAGGACTGCACAGAACAGTGGCGGTGACATAGAGGTGACAATCAACATGTGGTTGCAGGAGTCAGTGAGAACTGAGGACCATCTGCAGGTGGATATCAGGTGACCAACCAACGGGGCAGCACGGTGCTTCAGACGGAGGCAGAAGACTTGGGTTGGCTTCCTGTTCTGTTGCAGTAGCTGGTCTCCCAAGAGACAACTGGGACCATCGTCTTTGGAGGTCACATATCCCCCTGTAAGGGGACATCTAGAGGACTCAGAATACTGATGGCTTCTCTACCTGTGTGTGTGTGGTGCCACTGGGGGCTAAAATTTTGAAGATGCTCTTCTAGTTTGGAAGTTATTTTAAGTCTCCTCGCCTGTGGCAGGGTGTCATCGTGACCTTGACCGTGCTGCTGGCATTGAAACTCTGCTCTAAGATCCACACAGCTGATGAGCTGAACATAAAGCACAGTCCTAGCCAGGCTCGGTGGCTCAGCCTGTAATCCCGCACTTTGGGAGGCCGAGGTGAGTGGATTGCCTGAGCCCACGGGTTCGAGACCCGCCCGGGCAACTTGGCGAGACCTCATCTCTATAATAAATCAAAAAATTGGCCAGGCGTGGTAGCACGTGCCTGTAGTTCCAGCTACTTGGAAGGCTGAGGTGGAAGGATGGCTGGAGCCCAGCAGGTCGAGGCTGCGGTGGCCGGGAATGGCCACTGCACTCCAGTCTGAACGACAGAGTGAGACTCCAACTCAAAAAAAAAAGCACAGTCCTGCATGGCCTTTGGTCTTTGCTAGTGCTGACTAGAGGAGCTCTGGCCTTCGCCAGCATGGCAGGCGACCTCCACACCAGTCCTGTCGCCAACACTCAAGCCTTCTGTGGAGACCCAGGGCTTCCTGACAGTGCCGACCAAGGGCATGCTGGGCATGCCTTAGCTCTGATGCAACCACTGCCACCTGTCCACAGAGGTCACAAGCATCCAGATGGTACTCACGAGGACAGGCAGTGACACTGTCAGGATGGCCACTTCCTGCTGCCAGACACGCCCTTGCAGTTCGCCACCTGCAGCAGACCTGGCTTAGCCATTCTAAGGGAGGCTCACTGTTGCCCATCGCCCCCAGAAGCCGGTGCCCCATGCAGTGTGCCCCATCAGTGCCAAAGCCCTCTAAGGCAGCCAGGGAAGACAAAGACGTGTGGCTACTGGCCGCAGGCACTGGCTGGTCCCGTCTTCCCATGTGGGGGAGCCCAGGGCAGTCCCTGCAGGAAGATGGAGCAGGTAAGGGGAGAGGCCATATCTGGGTGTAAGGTCTGGATCGCCTCTGCATGGGACTCAGTTAGCCAGTGGGGGCCGGGTGGAGGTGGCGCGAAGCTTGTGCTCCCCACAGCATACAGGGCCAGGGTGGATCTGCATCCCAAGGGCTGCGTCTCGGATGTTCTGAGGGTGATGAACAAAGTGTCTCTCCCCACTTCCTCTCAATAGACACCTGGCCTGAACTCAAGACACATTCCCACAAACACCAGAAGGTGGACTCCAAGCCACCGTGAGACAGTGGGCCCTCAGGAACCTTCCCAGTCTAGTTTGTCTTGGCCACTGCCTCCTGGGTCTGCCTCAGCCTACAGCCCAGGGATAGCAGGACCTATGTGCCAGGGGGCAAGATGAGCCTCAAGACACAAGGACACGTGGAGAGCTGGTATCAGAACACTCACAAGTCCCTGGATCAGTGGTCCTCACCAGACACCAGGTTGGGCTGTGGGGGACTCTGCTGCCCATCAAGGTGGACAAAGAGAGCCGGGCTGGCATTTTCCTGCTCCAGGCACATGTAGACAGCAGGCCCTGCAGGCGTGGTGGCCCCTGTGCTCTGGGTCATCTGGCCAGAGTGGGTGTTTGGAGGGTCTTCAGAGCCGTTGCCTCCTGAGATTCTGCTCTGTCACCTTGCCCAGCAGCGAGGCTAAGAACCCTGGCTGCTTCACTGGTCTCTTCCTGGGAGATGCTGGTATAGACATCCCCAGACCAGGGGGCAAGCCTATGTTCAAATCTGATTGTGCTTTGACCAGAGCGAGCTCAGGGATGTTTTAGTCAGCTCCTTGAGTCTGGGGGACCCTCAGACAGATACCTGGGAAGGGCGAGGGGCCTGGGGGCTGAGGATGGACAGGCATCTTCCAAGAAGGGTGCCACATGGAGTCTTTTTATTCCAGGCATTGTCCACACAGATCAGACATAGCTCTTCCAGGAGAAAGAGGTAGCCTCTGGTCAGGAGTCCCAAAATGTGCAGGGTCCTCGCTGCGGGATGGCCCATTCTGATACTCTCTGCTGCTGCCCTGGGTTCTCGGGACTGAAGCAGCCTCCAGAGCACAGGCAGCATCCTGGCTAGAGGTGCCACTGCTGCCACCCTCTGCCACCACCCCTACAGGTGTGCTGGCTCCTGCAGTTCTTAGTCTGCTGCCTCTGGCTGTAGTGGGAGTCCCTGGTCTGACACTTGACACCCCAAATGCTGCCCCCACCCTGTTTCAGTTTAACATTAGGTCTTGGCCTGCTCAGCAGTCCTATGTTGACTCTAGCCGCCCTGGACCCCAGATGCTTCCCTCCTGCTGGGTGGAGGGGCCACTTCCTATGCAGATGTTGTTGCTGTCAGTGCCAAAGCTCTGTGACTTTAGTGGTATCTGCTGCGGCCCACGGGGAAACGTTCAAAGTTGTCTCCTCCGGCTGAATTTTCCTCAGAAAAACTCTTTTGAGTGGCTGAATGAGGATCTTGCTTTTCATCTCTTTGGCCTGTAAGATGCTTTGAAAATTTTTACTTTTTTTAAATGGAGGAAAATGTCTGTAGTGGTAATTACCTCCAAATTAAAATGTCACCAACTGCAGGCACAGTGGCAGGTGAATGAATGCACCCCCTTGTGGTGACTTTGAATCAGTAAGCTGTTTGCAGATCCAGAAAATAAAGAGAAAAAATATCACATGGAAGAGAAAATATATTTACTATTCACTCAGCAGAAGTGGATCCCCATGAAGGCCTTCATCCTCATCATCTTCATGCTGGACAGGGTGCGGAGGAGGAGGGAAAGGGGGGACCGGGCCTGCTGTCTCAGGGGTGGGAGAAAATTCGTGTATGGCAGACCAGCGTCATTCAAGCCATGTTGCTCAAGAGTCAACTTACGCATTGCCTTGAGTGCTATGAGTTTTTCAGGTGAATGGGCAAACCTAAGGATACTGTAGACACCCCCTGATTTACAGCTGGTCAGTCTCAAGTCTGAACAGCCTGAGGATCCGGTTACTATTCTGCAGCCTCTGAAGTGGGTGACGGAAGTGGGAGCAGCCATGTGGAGGACGGGGCTTTTGATGAGTGGGATCTGATGTCAACGCTGGGTGGTTGGTCAGGGTTGAAGTACACCAATGTGGGGTGGAAATGAGGCCAGGTAGGTAGGACAGGTGGACAGAGGTCGAGAAATTTCTTATGAACAGTTTTTAGTTTTTAGTAAGAAAGCATCCAGATATCTTGTTGGCAGGCCAAACCTCACTGAGGGCTGGAATGTGGATTCAATGTGGACTCCCAGGCCACCCAACCCTCACCTATCAGAGGTGGAAAGATTGTCATCTCTCCGGAGTAGATGCCATGCCTACTCTTTAGCATATTAATCACTACAGGGGTATATCAGGCCTTTGGTCAAAAGCAAACAAAAGTGTGGTTTTCTCTCACCTATGCCAGCTCTGGCATGTCTCTCTCCCCTTCTCTTTCTCTAATAAATTGTTTTAACTGGGAGGCCGAGGCGAGTGGATTGCCTGAGCCCACGGGTTTGAGATCAGCCCAGGCAACTTGGCAAGACCTCGTCTTTACAATAAATAAAAAATTAATAGGGCATGTTAGCACATGCCTGTAGTTCCGGCTACTCAGAAGTCTGAGGCAAAAGGATTGCCAGAGCCCAGCAGGTCAATGCTAGGGTGGCTGTGAGTGTGCTACTGGACTCCAGCCTGGGCAAGAGAGTGAGACTCCAACTCAAAAAAAGACAAAACAAAAAAAAAAGTTTTAACACTATACTGGCTGCTCTGAAAATCATTTCAGGGTTTAGTCAAACTGCCCATGACACCCCCTGAGTTTTGCTCCTCACCACACCTGGCAACAGAAACAGAGAGCTGGTGTATGAGGCCTTGATCACACAGGGCTATTTAGACCAGCAGGCCATCTAGACCAGCAGTCCCCAACCTTTTTGGCATCAGGAAGAGGTTTCATGGAAGACAATTTTCCCATGGACTGGAGGGTGCAGGATGCATAGTCAAACCTCACTGTTAATGTTAATCTGTATTTGAAGCCACTCCCCAGCACAAGCATTGCTGCCTCAGCTTCACCTCAGATTATCAGGCATTAGATTCTCATAAGGAGTATGCAACCTAGATCCCATGCACGCACAGTTCAGAATAGGGTTCACATTCCTATGAGAATCTAACAGGAAATCTGACAGGAGGTGGAGCTCAGGCAGTAATGAGAGCGATGGGGAGCTGCTGTAAATACAAATGGAGCTTTGCTCACTCACTCGCCACACCCCCTGCTGTGTGGCCCAATTCCTAACAGGCCACTGACCAATCCATGGCCAAGCGGTTGGAGACCCCCAGTCTAGACCATAACAACGAGGCCAGATTTCATTCCAGATGTGATGCTGAGCCACTTAAAGGTTTTGGGGGGAGGCTTTGGAGAGTGATTTAATTTTCAATAAATTATCTCTGGCTACAGTATGGAAAGGGGTAAGCACTGAACCAGGATGACCAGCTCAGAGGCTTCTGCAATAGCAGAGGCAAGAAACGACCCTGAACTAGAGGGTGGCAGAGGTGAGAAACGTGCAGGTTCAAGATAAAAGTCAGTGGCAGGACTGAGGGATTGGCTCAAGGAATGATGAGGGATGGCTAGGGAAATGGAGAAACCTTGGAGGACACCCAGACTTCCAGTGAGAGACTAGGAGAAGGACAGTTGTGGGGAAAAGACCAAGCTATAATTGGTTTCAGGTATGTTGAGATTGAGAGGCCTAGAGATGTCCAACAAGAGACAGTCCACCGGTGGCTGGATTTGTAACATGCAGTTTACTTCTTTAGTCAGATTGATTGTCTAGTTACGCTGTGACCCCACACAGGTGAGAACTAAGCCTGCCCTTTTTCTCTCTCGCCCAAATTCCTAACTAAAGGGCTTAGAGAGTCACTGCCTGGTAAGGACTCACCAGACAGGGTTTTATTACCCTATTAACCTATATCCTAAAGCTTGCTTTTCACCCAGACTCTGGCATAAAATAACAAATAGAGGTTTGTGGTCCTACAACGCCATATCTTGTGGACTCCCAGACTCCAGGAGCCTTGTAAGACACTTCCTATCCTCCCTGAAGTCTGCCACATACAGGGCTTCATCCACACATCAACAAACCTGGAGTTCTCCACTTCTTTATCTTCACAAGGCTGGGGCTACAGGCTGAGCCACCAAGCCCAGCCAAGAGGTACATTTTTAAAACTTATTTTTTATTTGTTTTCTTTTGAGATGGCATTTCACTCTGTGGACCAGGCTAGAGCACATGACAAGATCATAGCTACCGCAGCCTCAATTTCCTGGGCTCAGGTGATCCTTCTGCCTCAGCCTCCCAAGTAGCTGGAACCACAGGTGTGTGTCACCATGCCTGGCTTATTTATTTATTTGTAGAGATGAAGTCTCACTATGTTGCCCAGGTTGGTCTTAAACTGCTGGGCTCAAGTGATCCTTTCATCTCAGCCTCCTAAAGTGCTGGGATTTTAAGCCACCACACCTGCCTTAATTGTTTACATACTTTTCTCTCTAAATACCTTGTTTGCTCATTTGCTTATGTGTTCATTTGCTCTTTCTTCCACTGTAACACATACATTGTGAGGACAGGGACCTTGTCTGCCTAGCACATATGTTTGCTGAATGAAAAGATAAATGTGCCACTTTGACTCTGGGGGAGGCAGAGGACAGCAGTAAGAGGAGGGCTTCTAGAGTTGGGGACCTGCATCTGAACCACCCACCTGTCACGGAAGTCTTATGAATCTATGTCTCGGGTTGAGTTACACAACCTCTTTTGATAGGTTCTCTCATCCATCAAATGAGGAAAATAACAGTACCACCCTGTATTACCATATGACTATTTAAAGGACAGTAAGTCCCCTACATACAAACAAATTCAGTTCCAAAAGTATGTTTCTAAGTCCAATTTGTTTGTAAGTCCAACAAAGTGAGCCTAGGCACCCAACTTACACAATTGGCTACATAGTACCAGCTGTGACACCACAGTTTTTATGCTTCCAGACATCCTGGGCTTGAAATAAAGATACTGCACTGCTGTACTCTATACAGTGCTGTAAAGTACATAAAAGCACAACCACTTGTTGAGGATGCACACACATCACAAGGTACACCAGACACATGAACGTACGTTTGCATCTTTGAAAATTGAAGGTTCATATGTAGGGGACTTACTGTACTTAATAAAGTGCTGGCATGTAGTTAGCACTCGTTAATTATTTTGTTTTATTGTTGTATTGTTTTTTGTTGCAATTATTATATTCCTGTCAAAGCTCATGACCCATTGTTGTATGATTTACTTGACATGTTTTTATGTAAAGTTTGGTCTACTTATAACACATTGTAACATTCACTTTCTAGTCCAATATGTAAGGAGCTTAGAAGTCACCACTTCTGTCCTCACAACAAGATAATGCTGAACAAATTGAAAATCAACAACTCTTCTTAGATACATCAGAGCAGGGGTCTCCAACCCCCGGACTGTAGACCAGTACCTGTCTGTGGTCTGTTAGGAATTGGGATGCACCATAGGAGGTGACTGGCAGGCAAGGGAGCTCCACCTTCTGTTAGATCAGCAGCGACATTAGCACAAACTCTACGGTGAACTGCACATGCAAGGGATCTAGGTTGCTCCTTATGAGAATCTAATGCCTGATGATCCCCCCTCATCATCTGTGGAAAAACTGTCTTCTGCAAAACTGGTCCCTGATGCCAGTAAAGTTGCCTTTTGACACTGCCTTAGAGAGTTCAGGCGACAAGACAAACTCTTTCCTCCAAAACTAGAGCTACAGACAGGCAATACAAAGAAGCACAAGCCCAGGAGAAGAAACTCAAACTCGCAGCTAGAGCTGGTCTGGGTAGGAACACTTGAAACGGTAACTGGTGAATTGCTAAGGGCTCACTGTGGACAAGCCGAGGTTTAAAACTCCACAAGTGTCTAGTCCTAGGAAAGCCCACCACTTTCATGAACTTCACCTCCAGAGTTCCTACTAAATTGTCACTATAAAGACCTGAGAAATAAAAATCTCCTTGTGCATCCTGCAGCAGGAAGAGAAAATTAACCATTTTGAAATACACCCAGAGCTCTCTCTTCCCCTTAAGACCTATCTTCAATAGAAACTACAAGGGGGGTATGGGCGTGGTGGCTCATACCTGTAATTCCAGCTCTTTGGGAGGCTGAGGCAGGAAGACTGCCTGAGCCTAGGGGTTCAAGACCTTGCCTCTACAATAAATCAAAAAATTAGCTGGGTATGGTGGCACATGCCTGTAGTTCCAGCTACTTGGAAGGCTGAGGCAAAAGGATTGCCTGAGCCCAGCAGGTAAAGGCTATGGTGTCTGTGATTATGCCACTGTACTCCAGTCTGGGTGACAGAGTGAGACTCCAACTCAAAAAAGAAAAAAGAAACTACAAAGGGGGACCCCCCCAAAATGGAATTTCTTTATGAAAAAGTGTGTATTTATTTTTACGTGTTTAAATTTCATTCACCTCCAAAGTTCTCTCCATTTGATGCAATACACCTACCGAGACACTTTTTCCACTGCTCAAAACAGTTTTTGAACTCATCAATTTGGATGCCTTTCAGTGCTTCCACTGTTTTTTGTTTCACCTCTTCCACATTGGTGAAACGTTTTCCTCTGAGGACTTTTTTCATTTGGGAAACCAAAAAATGTTTCTCGGGATGGGATCAAATGAATAGGGTGGTCGGATGAACAGGGAGGGTGGGGCACGAAGGCCATGCTGTCTTTGGTCAAAAATTGCTGAACACTCAGCATGGTGTGGGGCAGGTGCCTTGTCGTGGTGGAAGAAATCAGTCACCTCTTTGCCACAACTCAGGACATTTCTTCTTCAAATCATGATACAATACAACCTTCTAAAAACTTCCAGATAAAAACTTAGTTGGTTGTTTGATCCGGAGGAACAAATTCCAAGGGATCTGTCTCAAAAAGATAATTCTGGTTTTTATTTTTTATTTTGGTTCCTTCCCTTATATTTTACCAGAGCCTCCTTAACTGGGGTTTACCAAAGTCTGAACAACATACGGGAAGAAAAATACCCACCTCAGGCATACTAAAAGACTGAGACTCCATCATGGATAGTTAGCTTCCCCTAAGACTGATGATTCTCCTCTCCCCCACCTGTCACCACATGACTAAGACTCCTGTATAACTACAGGGGATCACAACGGAAAGAACTGAAAGACTTAGAGACCCTATTTAAGAAGAAATTTCTAGGAAAACCCAGAGACAATAGGAGAGACAAAAGCAAGGGCTCTGGAGAGAATTTTAGCCTCTGCTCCCCACAGTTACAGCAAACCATAAACATAGTCCAATTCCTAGCCAGATAAACATAAAACCTCACACTCAAGGCCTACTTTCCTCAATTCCTTCTACCCAGTACATCACACCCAACTTTCTTTCTTTTTTTTTTTTTTTTGAGTTGCAGTCTCACTCTGTCGCCCAGACTGGAGTGCAGTGGCCACTCCTGGCCACCGCAGCCTTGACCTGCTGGGCTCTGGCGATCCTTCCACCTCAGCCTTCCAAGTAGCTGGAACTACAGGCGCATGCTACCAGACCCGGCTAATTTTTTGATTTATTGTAGAGATGAGATCTCACCAAGTTGCCCAGGTGGGTCTCGAACCTGCAGGCTCAGGCAATTAACTCACCTCAGCCTCCCAAGGCACGGGATTACAGGCTGAGCCACCGAGCCCGGCTTGCACCCAACTTTCAACCAAAAAAAGTACAGAGCAGGCAAGAAGGCAAAAACACAATCTAAAAAGACAAAGCAAGCATCAGAGCCAGACCCAGATACAGCAGAGATGTTGGAACTGACAGAAGCGGACAATGTGGTTAACATGCCAAGGCTCTAATGGAAACGTGAACAACACACAAGAGCAGACAGATAATGAAAGCAGAGAGAAGTTCAAAGGATGAACAGGAAGCACTAGAAGTCAAAACACTTGACAGCAAAGGAGAAATGTCTTTGATGGGCTCATCAGTAGACTGAACATGGCCAAGGAAAGAATCAAGGAGCTGGAAGCTGTATTAATAGAAACTTCCCAAACTGAAATGTAAAGAAAAAAGATGGAACAAGACATCTAGGTTGTAGAAAAATTATAAAAGGTGTAGCATGTGTGTCATGAGAATACCAGCAGGGGAATAAAGAAAGGAAAAGAGGTGATATTTGAAGTAACAATGGTTATGCATTTTCTAAAGCTGGCAAGACACCAAGCCACAGATCCAGAATCTCAGAGAATACCAAGCTGGCAAATTACCCAAAAAAACCTACGTTTATGCATACCATATTCAAACTGCAGAAATCAAAGACAAAGATAAGATCTTAAAAGATCCCAGAGGCACTCCATACTACAGAGGAGCAAGGTAAGGAATCACTCCAGACTATGCAAGCAAGAAGAGAGTAGAATACAATACAGAGTTAAAGGGGTGGTGGTGGGGGTACGCCACAACACCACAACATGATGCCACAACAACCAAACTAGAATTCTGGATCCAATGAAATTATTCCTCAAAAGTGAAGGAGAAATAAGTACTTCCTCAGACCAACAAAAATGGAGAGAATCTGTCACCAGTAACCTTCCTTGCAAAAAATGATGAAAGCAGGTCTTTACAGAAAAGGAAAATTACACTGGTCAGAAACTCAGATCTACATATGGGGAAGCAGAGTAAGATAAACATTTTATTTTTTTATTCTTAATTGACCTAACATATAACAGTCTGTTCAAAATAACATCAACAGTTTATTTAGGGATTATAGCTAGAGGTAAGTAAAATTAATGACACAATGCCATAAGAGACAGGAGGGAGGAACTGGGAATAACCTGTTATAAGGTACTTGTACTACTGCAGATGCTGCTGTGAAGGGGTATAGCATTATTTGGAAGTGAGTTTAGATGAGTTGTAAATGTATGTCGCAAATTCTAGAGCAATCAGTAAATTTTTTTAGAAAAGAAGTATAATTGATATGCTCAGAGAGGCAAGAAAATGAAATTATAACCTCATAGACAAGGGTACCTGCATGATCAATGTTTATATACCTAACCCTGAATTGTAACCTACATCTTTATAATAAATAAATTAATTAATAAAAAAAGATGGGGAGACACCTCTTATCAACAAGGGTACCTGAACAAAGCATATTTGTATACCTAATCATTAATTGTACCCCACAATATCATAATAAAAAAATAGTGATTATAAAAAATAAAAGTAAAAAAAGAAAATGAAATTATACAAAATGCTCAATTAAAAGCAGAAAAAGAGCCGAATACCAAAATAAAAAATAATAATAAGAGCAACAAATAGAAAACAGAACATGGAAGATATTAATTCAACTATATTCAACTCATTTTAAATGTGAATGGTCTTGGCCGGGTGCAGTGGTTCATACCTATAATCCCAGCACTTTGGGAAACAGAGGAGAAAGGATTGCCTGAGTCCAGTGGTTTGAGACCAGTCTGGGCAACTTGGTGAGACCTTTTCTCTACAATAAATCAAAAAATTAGCTGGGCATGATGACACACACCTGTAGTCCCACCTACTTGGAAGGCTGAGACAGAAGGATAGCCTGAACCCAACAGGTCGAGGCTGAGGTGGCTGTGAGTAGGCCACTGCACTCCAGTCTGGGCAACAGAGACCCCGATTTAAAAAAAAAAAGTTAATGGTCTAAATATACTAATTAAAAGATAGATTTGCTAGAGTGGATTAAAAAACAAGACTCAACTACACATCATCTACACTACTACTCTACATCATTCTCGCATAAGAATATCCGGTCGGTGAGCCAAAAGAGACCTGGCCTCAGAGTTAGGGTCTTGGGTTTCAGTATGAGTCTACCCACTAACTAGCTGTGTGAACTTTGAAAAGTCATCGGCATTCTCTGGGCCTCTGTTTACCCCTCTGTAAAATAAGAGGATTTAAACCAAATCCCTTAAGTTTCCTTTTAGCTCTAATCCAATGCCCCATGACCACGATCTGATGAGGAAAAATGAACTACCAGAGCAGGGCCAAAGCATCTAGTAGGTGGTTTTGGTTGGATTGAGTTCATGAGACCTGGCTTCAGTCTACAGGGGTTGATACATGAGTGTGAGAGCACAAATCCAAAGTCCTGGCTACCACTTGTAAAAACATAACTCATGAAGACACTGCACAGCAGGAATCCCTCACCTGAGTCCATATTTGAGAAAATTATAAGGAAGTTGCAAGGAGTCTTTAGGGTGACTTGTATCCTACTGGTAAGGAAGGAGAAGAAACCAGAGAGGAATTTAGGGGGGTTTTGCCGATTCAAGGGTGTAGAGAGGGACAGAAGATTTTGAACTCCTTGTCAGGCATCCCTGCCCCCTCATCATCTTTTCAGACTGAAAGCAGTTCCACCTTTCCCACTGTCCACCCTTCCCTGCACCCCATACACACATTGCTACAGAAGAAAGCAAAGAGAATTTAAAATGTTAGGTCTTGATTTTTAAAGGCAGTTCTTAATGATTACGATCTTGTTTGCAGCATCTGGCAAAAGCCCTGCTGATCCTCACAGATAATCATGGATTGACTTGTCCATTTTGGCCAAAGGCAGGACCATCTTGTGAAGGAGAGAAAAGGGAGAATCTTTTAACTCTCTTCAAAAACCCAGGGGAGCCGGGCATGGTGGTTCATGCCTGTAACCCCAGCACTTAGGAGACGGAGACAAGAGGATTGCCTGAGCCCAGGGGTGGGAGACCAACCCAGGCAACACGGCGAGACCTCATTTCTTCCATCAATCAATCAATCAATCAATAAGCTAGGCATGGTGGCACATGTCTGTAGTTTCAGCTACTTGGAAGGTTGAGGCAGAAGGATCGCCTGCACCCAGCAAGTTGAGGCTGTGGTGATTGCACTTCAGCCTGGGCAACAGAGTGAGACTCTGACTAAAAAACAAACAAACAAACAAACAATCCAGGGGATATCAAGGGAAATCAAATCAATGAGTGCCTTAAGTTAGGCTTTGTAAGTTGATATCCTACACTGGCAGGTCACAGCCCATGTTTTTACATTCGCAGGCTGTTCTTCTGGAGTTAAGTAGCCCAGATCACCTGTGTTCTTTCCCACTGACATAGTTACACATGTT
This sequence comes from Carlito syrichta, assembly GCF_000164805.1. Classification (NCBI taxonomy): domain Eukaryota; kingdom Metazoa; phylum Chordata; class Mammalia; order Primates; family Tarsiidae; genus Carlito; species Carlito syrichta. Next base: position 58,680 of record NW_007245986.1, read on the forward strand.
GTGGATACTGGTTCAATGCTGACCTTTCACCTATGTCTAAGTGACATCATTGCAAAACCTCATGAAACACTGGGAAGCCGTGGGAATGTTACTGTCCTCCCAGATGGAAAAGCTCCATGAAGGCAAGGATTGTAACCCCTTTGCTCATTGTTGTACCCATTATGCCTAGCTCAGTGCCTGCCACATAGTAGGTATGTAGTAAATATTTGCTGAATGAATGAAAAGAAAATCCACTACAGATGAGGGCCTTGAAAGAGTGTGCATAGTTCAAATGTGATTTTATTTATAAAAATGCTATTTAAAATATTTTAATTTAATTTTATTTTATTTTTGAATCAGAGTCTCACTCTGTCACCCAGGCTGGAGTGCAGTGGCACCATCACAGCTTACTTACTGCAGCCTCAACCTGATGAACTCAGGCAATCCCTTCACCTCAGTCTTCTAAGTAGCTGGAACTACAGGTGCAAACCACCATGCCCAGCTCATTTTTTGATTTATTGTAGAGATGAGGTCTCGCTGTATTGCCCAGGCTGGTCTCGAACCCCTGGGCTCAGGCAATCCTCTTACCTCGGCCTCACAAAGTGCTGGGATTACAGGCATGAGCCACTGTGCCCAGCCCTAAAGATGCTTATTTAAGGTTTTCATGTATTTAACCCTCATCAATTGTTTTCTATACGAAAGGCACTGAATGCAGAAGTGAATAAGAGAGTATCCCAATTCTCATAATAAAAGGAGAACCACATTCGCTGAGCACTGCTATGAGCTTGGTGCTTTTTTACTCATTATTCCATCCCCTCACGACTCAGAGAGGTAAATATCAGTATTCCCACTTTGCAGATAAAGGAGCTGAGATTTGTACCAAGGCCCATAGCTAGCAAGTGGCAAAGCCAAGAATTTATTCCAGGGCCTGGGTAATTCCCTCTGTGATGTACTTTCTTCCCAAAATAAATTTAAAATCACAGTCCAATCTTCTGCTATATGTTTTGTTAAAAAAAAAACTTAGGCTTTCAAAAACTGAGTTCTAAACAAATAGTTTCACTGGGGAAATAAAAAGCAGAATTTAGGTGCTCAGTGACAAGTTACTTATCTTGGAAAAAATTCCATTAACAGAGGCTTTTGTAACTTTGTGAGCATGCCATTGAAAGCTTTAAAGAATAAACTGGTTGAACTGAATAAATGACAATTACCAAGTTAGGCTCTGAATGTCATCTAAGACCTAAGTCAGTGATTTTCTAAGTTGGGATTTTAAAAGCACAACAATGAAATAAGATGATGACAGTCAAAATAACATGCAGCCTGGCAATGGTGTACAAGAGAACGCAGAACCAGGAAGCAGCCAGCTACTCCTGGTGCATAAAAGTGTATTTCCTGGAGCCCTAGCACTCATTCTTGCTGGTGCTTGGGTTATTAGCAGTGTATACACTTCCCGCCATGTGTTTCCTAATTGATCTACTGTGTTAATGCCTACTTGCTTTACAAAAAGTTAAGCCGGGCTCAGTGGCTCAGCCTATAATCCCGCGCCTTTGGGAGGCTGAGGTGAGTGGATTGCCTGAGTCCATGGGTTTGAGAC
>NW_007245986.1:60438-68728 GCF_000164805.1 Carlito syrichta
GCCCAGTAGGTCGAGGCTGTGGTGGCCAGGAGTGGCCACTGCACTCCAGTCTGGGCGACAAGTGAAATTCCAACTCAAAAAAAAAAAAAGTTAAACTGTACGAGGGAAGTCTAAAATAGGGAACTGAATTCTTAGCTACAAGGGAGCTCAAAGGAAAGCTCAGGGTCAGGCGGTCTTGGTGGGAGGGGGGGCCCATGGCAGAGGGGACTACAGAGGTTGTGTGTCTGAGGGCCCCGGGGGACTCCTGGGTTGCCTGCTTCCCTAGACACTGATGTAGTTTTAGGAATCATGACTCCTTCCCAATGGGTAAAATACACAGGGCCTGGAATCATCCGCCCTCACAGATGGGCAGAAATGTGGAGAACCAGTTAGGAATTAGAAAAATCGATGGGGTGTGGTGACTCACGCCTGTAATCCGAGCACTTTGGGGGGCTGAGGTGAGAGGATTACTTGAGCCCAGGGGTTTGAGACCAGCCTGGGCAACATAGTGAGACCTCATCTCTACAAAAAAATTTTACAAATTAGACGGACATGGTGGCATGTGCCTGCAGTCCCTTGGGAGGCTAAGGTGCAAGGCTGCAGTTAGCCAGGATCGTGCTACTGTACTCCAGCTTGAGCAACCAAGCGAAATCCCTGCTCAAAAAAATTAATTAATTAGCTAGTTAAAAAAAAAAAAAGAATTGGAAAAACAGAGATCTAAAATCAAACCAAAATTCTGGCAGCCCAGAAAGTGCCCAAAGTGGTGGGAAACAGAATAGTTTGGAATAGTCCTAAAGAATATGGTCTGATCCTAGAGATACTGTCTCTTATATTCTGAGAGAGCTCCCTGCAATTTTCAGTGATTTCATAACAACCCCAAATGAAGCTATCGTCTTATTTGGACAGAAAAAGAAACTGGAGGCAAGGAAGCACTTCACACCTGACAGCCATTCAAGTAAAATCTCTGAGTTTCCAACTGCCATTGGACACTCCATCAGGATCTTTCGAAGCGACCCTGGAACTGTGTTTTGTCCGAACACTGGTTCTGGAGTCTGGCTGACCTGCATTTGCCTGTCCCGGATGTGCCATTTGCTCAGCCGTATGATTCAAGCAGGTTCTTTAATCTCACTAAATCTCGCTTTCCTTGTCTGTAAAAGGGGCACATGTAACATCTAGCTTACAGGGTGATGGAGAGGTTTGAATGCAGGACGCACATGGTATGCTCATCACAGAACTTGCCCGGGTTGGAGCCGGGTAGACATCGAGGGTTTGGGGGTACAGACTCTAGATGGAGGAGTCTCCTCTTGGGGCACAAAACCCTCAGGGGGCTACAAGGAACTAAACAGGTGGAATAGATGGGGAGTGCTCAGGCCTGAACAGGGAGCCTAGGATGAGGGTGAATGGGTGTCTTCCCACGCTCCCCTTCTCCCACACTGGGTCCCCGAAGCAGAGAGGCCCCTCCGTCCCCACCTGGAAAGCCATGGAGTTGGCAATAGCCAGAAATATCCTCAGGGGCAGCTTGGCCTTATAGGACCTGTGACTCCACAGGCGATGGGCACCGGCGGTCACTCCCAGGGCCGTCAGAAGGAAGCAGAAGTAGGCTGCAAGACACAAGTGAGAAGAGAGTCACCAGGTCGCCGAGCATCTGAACATCCCAAGCTTCCTTCTCCTCGGAAGGGACCCATGTAAAACGGCGTTGGGGAACCTGCCACGTGAAGGATCGATTACTTGAGGGGAGGCAGTTTTTTTATGGATTTGTAGCTTTCTAGGACCAGGCAGAAGCAGAGAGAGCTTTCTTCCAGAAACTTTGACCTTGAATATCATGTTTTTCTACATCAAACACTTGCTAATGTTTCTTGCCAGTCCTGATTAAAAGTTATGATCACGTCAGCAGCCTTTGCAATCAGTCTTCCATGTGCACTCTTGCGGAGCTGAGATTGACTTCTCTGTTATCTCTCAGTCGGCACCCGCACCAGGGTGCGTGTTGTGCAAGGAGCATATTTCTAGCCAAGCACAGTGGCTCACACCTGTAATCCCAGCACTTTGGGAGGCGGAGGCAAGGGGATTGCCTGAGCCCAGAGGTTCGAAACCAGCCTCGGAAACATGGTGAGACCTTATCTCTACAAAAAAATCAAAACATTAGCTGGGCATGGTGGCATGCACCTATAGTCCCAGCTACTTGGAAGGCTGAAGTGGTAGGATCACCTGAGCCAAGCAGGTGGAGGCTGCCGCGGCCGTGAGCATGCAGCTACACTCCAGCCTGGGTGACAGAGTTAGGCTCAAACTAAAAAAAAAGCGCATATTTCTTAGTGGCAGTACCCACTCTCTTGGCTCTTCTTGGTCTGAAGGAAGCTAGGCCAGGCTTCAGAGCAGTGGACTCCAACTCAGGGCCAGCAAGTAAGATAAACCTGATAGCCAAGATTTGTCACTAGAGATTCTCACTGACATCATCACTGTGACCTGAGATGTGAAGATGGTCAGGTGGGGGAGTTTTGAAAGCCAGCCTACAGTGGAGCTTGTGAGCTGACATACACTTACATCATCTCTAATCCTCACAACAGGCGTTACTGTTCTCATTTTATGGTTGAGAAACAGAACCTCTAAGAGGTTGGTTGGTAAATCCTGCATATAAACCCAAGTCAGGCTGGCATCATGGCTCATGTCTGTGATCCCAGCACTTTGGGAGGCTGAGGCGGGAGGATCGTTTAAGCCCAGGAGTTTGTGACCAGCCTGGGCAACATGGCTAGACCCTGTCTACACAAAAGATAAAAAACATTAGTCAGGCTTGGTGGCCAGCACCTGCACTTCCAGTTTCGCAAGAGACTGAGGAGGATCGCTTGAGCCCAGGAGGTGGAGGCTGAAGTGAGCCATGATCATGACACTGCACTCCAGCCTGGGCAACAGAGTGAGACCTTGACAAAAACAAAACAAACAAAAACCCACAAAGTTAGACAGACTAGTTCCCAAGCCTCTGCCCGGAGATCCTTATGGCACCCCCAGGTGGTGGTGGCAGTCTGCTCTTTGCCTGGACGCTTGAGAGAGATTACAAATTCACGGTGAAAAAGAGACACATGGGGGCCTAAAAATGTACTCTTGAAAATACTACAACTACTCTAAGTAGGTTTAGAGCAAAGTACCCACACAACGTTAAATGTTTTGTTTGGATTATCTTATTAAACACATCAACCTCTAGGAGGTTTGTATTATTGGCCCCACTTGACAGACAAGAAAACAAAGACTTAAAAGAAGGTAACTAATTTCCCAGCATCACAATGCTAGGAAGTGTCTTAGCCAAGAGTCAAGCCGAAGTCTATCTCAACCAAGAGCCGAGTTTCTGACCACTGTTTTCCTCCTTACCCCAGAAGACATCAAGCAAGTTTTCTCCCCATTCTCCACACCTCACCAGCTTCTTTAACACTGGATCCCAGTTGAAATGCGAAAGCCGATTCCTCACTTGGGGGGTGCCCTAAACCGGGCTATAGTCTAGCCCTTAGCACATGAAGGTCGGTGGCTCAGCCTGTAATCCTGCGCTTTGGGAGGCCAAGGTGAGTGAATTGCCTGAGCCACCGGGTTCGAGACCCGCCCGGGCAACTTGGCGAGACCTCATCTCTACAATAAATCAAACAAATTAGCCGAGCATGGTAGCGCGCGCCTGTAGTTCCAGCTACTTGGAAGGCTGAGGCGGAAGGATCTCCGGAGTCCAGCATGTTGAGGCTGCGGTGGCGGGAAGCGTGCCACTGCACTCCAGTCTGGGTGACAGAGTGAAACTCCAACTAAAAAAAAAATAAAAAGAATTTCCAAAGAACAAGCATTCAGCTGTATGTCCCAGAGCAGCTGTGAGAGCGGTCTCCGCCAGGGGGAGTCCTTAGGCAGTGCAAGCCGCAAGTGTCTGGAAGAATTACTAGGGCAACTTCAGTGTCAAGGAACATGTTTAAAGGAAGCACATTATTACATCTTCCAGAGCGAAGTGTTTCACTAATCTTGATCTTAATCTATATTCACACGGCTCCAAAAACAAGACTTACCCTTAACTCTGAAGATAATAAGTCCCTGAATACGTGTGGTTGTCATGAACGTGACACATCATCCTTACTTCAAAGGTTAACAGCAAAACCCCAAACAACAATCTCCTACAAGTCACAGAAAGGAGCAGTAAATAAAGAGCTCCAGCCTCCTTTGTCATTGTCATTGAACCTTTGTCACAAGGACATGAAATAGACAGCTATGTCCCTCATCACCCCCAGCCTTCTTGCCTCTACTAATTATGTTTTTCGACTATCAAGTAGTTAGAGAACAACAAAATTTAGAATGGAAAAATTCAATGTGATTCTATCCTGCCAGGAGACCAAGACACTGGACCCTTAATAAAACTAATTCCAAGACTCCATGGAAAACACTGGCCCTAAAAGGATTGCTCCAGTCCACATTTCCCAGTCAAGCCCTTACCATAGACCAGGTGTCCTCAAACTTTTAAAATAGGGGGCCAGTTCACTGTCCCTCAGACCGTTGGAGGGGCGGACTATAGTTTAAAAAAAAAAAGGAATTTGTTCATAGTTCATAGGAATTTGTGCATAGACCATGGCACTGGTCCTTTTGGGAATCTCTAATCATTGAGAGATCCCTTGCATGGTTGGTCTGCCCAGTGCCCAGGATACTGATGACAGGCTGAGTCAGAGTGTGAACCGGGCAGCAGCAGCTGCTGGTCTTCCATGGTCATTCTTCCGGCAACTGGAATGTGGCCATGTGGCTCAGCCCTGGCCTAGCATCGTATCCGGTCTTCCTGACTATGAGAACAAACACCTGAGCCAACCCTTCTCTCCTTTTTGGCTCAAAGCCTGAGCTGGGATTTCCCAGATGTTCATACCACTGAGAACAGTCAGGAACGAGACCATGAAAGTGAGGCTTGAAGATGATGGAGATGCCCCGGTGAGAGCCGGGGAGCCCTGCCTCAAGTTCCTAGTTGCAAGCCCTGGAGCTTGGCCGCTCTCTTGATCTTGAATATCAAGGGGCCTCCTTGATATTCCTCCTGGTTACCAGAGTCAACAAACTCCCTTCTCCTGGATAAACTAGTTTGCACTGGGTTTCTGATGCTTAAATTCCTCAGTCTCTTGGGAGGAGAGCGACCTTCTGGGCATGGCCCAGATGAGGCGAATCCAATCCGCAAAAACCCGGAGCTGACTGTGACAATGGATGGGCTGTCCCATGGAACAAGACTCAGTTTCTCTATTTTGACAGGGCTAACTCTCTGTTCTTAATTCTTCCTTTGTGATCTCACGACTCACATTCAGACAAGTTTTCTGATGGCTGCTAAAATCTTCAGACACAGAATTGATCACTTTGGGGGTGGAAGAGAGCAGTAGGAATGTTGGTAACTTTACTGAGCAGCTTACCCCTCGCAGGAAAAGTGCTGAATTGATAGGAACCAGAGTCACAGGATGACAGGACAGGAAGCAGAAAACAAGTATACCCATCTGGATGCAAGCAAGAGTTGTTGACTCTGGTTAGCTTACACAAAAAAGAAATGTACTAAAGAGACATCGAGACCAAGTGCAGTGGTTCACTCTTGTAATCCCAGCACTCTGGGAGGCTGAGACAGGAGGATGGCCTGAGCCCAGGAGGTCGAGGCTGCGGTGAGCCGTGATGGTGCCACTGTACTCCAGCCTAGGCCACAGAGTGAGACCCCAACTCAAAAACAAGTGGGGGTAAGGGAGATTGGGATAGCAAGTTGGAAGGACGCTTGCCCTCACTGGTCCAGCTGGTGTTTGGATGTCCACTGCACACTCCTGTCTTCCCTTTCTTGACATCCTCCCAGCCCTGCTGGGGCCTACCACGCTGAATATCACACCGGATCTTGGGTCAGCATCAGTGCCCACATCCTAGCAGCAACTACTGTTAATAAGAAACAAATACCACTTATTTTCCAGCAGGCACTGTGTGAAGCATTCTGAATACATCATCTTCTTTAAGTCTGAAATCAATCCTTTTCTGATTGCAATTAAACTTATTCTATTATGGTCTCAAGGCAGCTAGGGAAAAGAAAGATCTCCATCTTACAGATGAAGAAAACGAGACAGAAAGTGACAGGACCAGGATGCAACCTGAGGCAGAGAGTCCACACCTGAAGCCCAGCTGACTGCCCAACCGGAAGCTGCCTTCCCTCCAGGAGAGGGACATAAGGCCTCATGTCACTGAGTCAGCTCAAAACAAGCAGGTCAGAGCTCTTGTTCTCCCTTCTGTCTTACCAGCTGGTAAGTGACACCCACACCATCATTCCGCATCCAGTTCAGCCCCTGCTAGTCGGGAACAGGAGCACCAAGAGAGCCAAGGCTCTAGGGGACAGTTTAATTAAGCTCCTATTATGCCCTGGTCACTGTTAACTCAGAACTGAGAGCTTAACAGGAGTTTGAAAGGTAAATATTACTTGCTATGTGACTACAAAGTACAGCAAGAAATGAACAAATGATGTAAGAAATAAGAGAGATTAAAAGGGGGATCATTTAGTTTGGCGGACCAGAGAAGGCTTTGAGGAAGTGAGAGTTAAGCTAATACATAAAGAACTGGAAGACGTCAGCAGAGCAAGGTGCAGAGGATGCAAGATTTAGGGCGGGGTGGGCAGCAGAGGAAAGGCCTAGTCTGGAACAGAGGATCTAAAGGAAGGAGGAAAGAAGGAGGGAGGGAGGGAAGAAAAGAGGAAGGGAGGGAGAGAAGGAAGGATGGAGGAAAGGAAGGGAGGAGGAAGCTGTAAGGCCGGAGGTACCAGAGGGCGGGGCGGGCCTCAACAAGATGGCTCCGACCCGGACCAGGAGAACAACGGGCGAGAGTGAGCCAGCAAAAGTGAGTAACCGGAACTAAGACTCCAGCTGCAAAGTCAGCCAGTACCTGCTACAGCGACTCTAGCAACCCCGTTCAGCCAATCGCCAGCAGACGTCACGGCTGTCCCAACCAGTGATTGCTCTCCCAGACCTCCTCACAGCTTTCTCAGTGTGCCCTTTATAACCTATCGCCCATCTTGCTGGGCGCAACTTCTCTGACCCACAGCTACATGGACCGGTGAACCTAGCCCGGGACTGTGCGAATAAATTTTTCTTGGCTCCTTTGTTTCACCTGGTCTGGTTTCGTTTACCCTTACAGAAGCGAGGGAAGGAAGGAAGAGGGAGTGACAGAAGGAAGGGTGGAGGAAGGAAGGGAGGGAAAGAATCAAGGAGGAAAGAGAGGGGGAGGGAAGGAAAGAAGGAAGGAAGGAGGAAGGGAGGGAGGGAAGGAAGGAAGAAAGAGGAAGGAAAGGAATAAAAGAAGGAAGGGGGGAATGACAGAAGGAAGCAAGGAGGAAGGAAGGGAGGGAAGGAAGCAAGGGGGAGAAAGAAAGAGCCGGGCTCGGTGGCTCAGCCTGTAATCCCGTGCCTTTGGGAGGCTGAGGTGAGTGGATTGCCCGAGCCCATGGGTTCGAGACCCTCCTGGGCAACTTGGCGAGAACTCGTCTCTACAATAAATCAAAAAATCAGCCGGGCGTGGTAGCGCGCGTCTGTAATTCCAGCTACTCGGAAGGCTGAGGCGGAAGGATCGCCGGAGCCCAGCAGGTCGAGGCTGTGGTGGCCAGGAACCCACTGCACTCCAGTCTGGGCGACAGAGTGAGACTCCAACTCAAAAAATAAAAAAATAAAGAAAAAGAGAGGGAGGGAGGACGGGGAGGGAGGACGGGAAGGAAGGAAAGAAAGAAGAAGGGAGGGAAGGAAGGCAGGAGGGAGGAGAGGGAGGGAAGGAGAGAGGCAGAAAGGGCTGGAGGAAGGAAGGGAAGAGAAGGCCATGTGCTGAAGAGGATCAGAGACACTGGTGGGAGGGATGGTGTGGCCTGTGTGGAAAAGCTTGGCGGCTCCTCAGAAAGTCAAGCATCAGCCTCCATTTGGCCAGCAATTCCAGTTCTAGGTTGTAGACGCAACAGAACTGAAAGCAGGGACAGGACTCAAACAGGTACTTGCGTATCCACGTTCACAGCAGGATTGCTCACAACAGCCCCCCCTCAAAACAACCTGTGGCCACCAAGGATGAGGCACAGCACCGCCCAACAGGAAGTCGGAAGGGAGTGAGATTCCTTGAGGGCCTGCGGGGGCTGGCACCTTACCAGCGTGCCTGGTGTTCTTGTTTTACTCCTATGAGACAGACACCATAATCCCCCTTTCACAGATGCGCAAAGCCGAGCCCAGAAAACGCCTTGGGACCTGCAGCGGATACAGCCGGGACTCCTACGCCAGGTCTGCCGGCCCCCGGCCCTTTCACCTGGGATTTTTTTTTTTTTTGTTTTTTTTTTTGGTGT
>NW_007245986.1:68775-69200 GCF_000164805.1 Carlito syrichta
TCAGCCTTCCAAGTAGCTGGAACTACAGGCGCGCGCTACCACGCCCGGCTAATTTTTAAATTTATTGTAGAGATGAGGTCTCGCCAAGTTGCCCAAGTCAGAGACGGGGCTGGAGAGCAGGATGTCTCTCCGCAGGGGTTTCCGACACACAACCAGCCGAGAAACGCCTGCCCTCGAAGGTACAGCCTCCCTGGAAACCCCGCTGACCCATCCTCTCCAGGAGACCGCGTGGCCCCACCCTCTCAAGTCACAGAGAAGCGAGATCCAGAGAGCTGCTCTCTCGGCAAGCCACTGCCAGAGGCTGCCTCTCAGCGAAGTGGCTCAGTGGCTCAGGGATCAGGACACAAGGTCGCCTTTCATTTGCACCCCGCTCCCCCACTCCCCACCGGCGCCCTTTGAGGCTGTGAGCTGCGCCCTGTGCTCTC
>NW_007245986.1:69220-73669 GCF_000164805.1 Carlito syrichta
TGGAGTGAGGCATTGTGCTTTGATGTCTGCTTTTCCTGGCCAGCTCAAGTGGTTGCAAAGTCCGTTCTGGACTCCGGCCAGCAAATGAGACTGTTTCTCCTCTCCATCCTTCCCAGGTTCTGAAGATGGAGAGGGAAAGGCCCACAGAGCTGTGGATGAAAAGAAAGAGAGCAAATATACAAGGGGACCCAAAAAATCCCAGAATTATCTTTTGGAGGGCAGGTCCCTTGTAGTCCAGGCTTCCCTGCTAGGTTAGTGTTCTAGGAAACCGTCGGCATCCATGTACCAGCTAGTGTTGTGGTGAGAGGCTGCATTAGGCTTCAGCGAATTTTGTTTTGAGATTTTTTTCCAATGCGTTTGCCCATTTCATGATGGGTGATTTAAGAGTGCACCTGCCCACACTGTGCTGAGTGTTCAGTGGAGAGTACTTGGAAGACGACTGAAGTTTAAACAAGTAAGAATAAATACACAATTTTTAAATAAATCTCAGGGGGTTTTGGGGCCCCCCTCACACATGCTCATACGCACATGCTCGCAATATAGCATAGTGGTTAAAATGGTCCTGGGACTGAATCCCTGTTAAACCACTCATCAGTGTGACAACTTCTCTAAAGCCTGGTTTCTTCATCCCCAAAGTGTGGGGAAGGGTGGGGGAATACCCGCCTCTGAGGTTGGTTGTAAAGATGAAAAGAGGTACTGTGTGCCTGGCAAGCGTGAACTGTGGTACGCACGACTGCCTGGCAAATCATCCCTCCCTGGTGAATGCCACACCACTGCCTCTGCAAGACACCCCTCCCTGGTGAACTTCTCCGAAAATACCACATGCTTCATCACTCTAAGGTCACGCCTGTTGAAAGGGGTGAGACTGTGCCTCCCCTTCCCTCTCCTCCTGCCCACACTTGGCATCGTTGAGACATCATTGGCTGTCACAGCCCAAACCTTGAAAGGTGCTCCTGGTCTCTAGTAGGTAGAGGCCAGGGGTGTCTGAAGCACCCTACCATGCACCAAAGCTCCCTACAAGAAGGACACCCAGCCCAGAGCTCACAATACCCACTGGAGCAACCCACCCCTAACTCCCCAGGAAAGCTCCTGACACTGAGCCTGTTCCTTCTCTGGGTGTGACTGCACTGACCTTGCTTCTTCACAATCTCTGGTTTCATGGTGAGCTGTAGGAAGAGGAATTTATTTCTGGCATTATTTACCATGTAAGCTAAAAAAGGACTAGGGTGAAGATCAATGGTACAATTGATTCTCAAACTTTAAATGCCACGCATGTCACCGGGGGAGGGCTTGGTGACATGCAGATGCTGAGCCCTACCTTGAAGGGTCTGGTTCCATAGGTCTGGGGGGCACCATCCACTGTGTCTCTAGCAAGCTTCACATGGGGCTGATGCTACTGGCCAGATCAGAGAGCGTTGGATGAGGAACAGGGACAGTAACCAGGGACAGGGTGAGGGCCCTGTGGATCCCCATCTCATGAAACAGTGCCACGGAGAACCTCAGTGAGACCTCACATCTTCCCTCTGAAGGTCTGGGCATACAAGGTTTGAGACTGAAGCCACTTCCCTCTAGATACTCTTTCGACAATTTTCTCAAATCAGAACATTCTCACAGGGTCTTGGAGATGCCGACTGAGAGGCAAAGGGTTTCTTCTTAACTGCTAATGCTTCTAATTCTGTTCTTATGCTCGCCAGCAGCCCCTCTGCCACCCACTGCCATCCACGAGGACGCTTCCATCGTGCTGCAGAAAGACCCTTCTCTCCTCCCTCCGCACAAATCTTTAAGTGACTGCCACACTAGGAAGACTTCACAGCCAGGGAAGAGGACAGGAGAGGCACCTGCCATACCTCGTGCATTTTACACGTGCTGCCTGTTTTCCTCAATGTCCTTTCTGCCTTGGTCTGGGGCCGTTTAGGTGACTCTCAGCTCCTGGGCAACTTCTCGTTCTCCTGGTTGATTTACAAGCTATGTAGCAGGCAGATCACTGAGAAACAGGATTACCGCTTGTCATATTAATACTCTGTTACTGTACCACATTACTTGTAACTCAAACAAAAAAGTCAAGAGTCCGGATCTTTCCAGAATTTCATTCAGTAGACACATGGCTTACTTCACTTTCATTTATTTTTAAATTTTAATTAAGTTATTTATTTTTTGAGTCAAGTTCTCATGCTGTTGCCCAGGCTGGAGTACAGTGGCATGATCATGGCTCACTGCAGCCTCAGCCTCCTGAGCTCAGGCAATCCTTCTGCCTCAGCCTTCCAAGTAGCCAGGGCTAGAAGTGTGCTCACCATGCCCAGCTAATTTATTTACTTTTTGTAGAGATGAGGTCTCACTATGTTGCCCAGGTTGGTCTCAACCTCCTGAGCTCAGGCAATCCCTCTGCCTCAGCCTCCCAAGTAGCTGGGGCTAGAGGCATGCACCACCACACCCACCTAATTTACTTATTTTTTGTAGAGATGAGATCTTGCTATGTTGCCCAGGCTGGTCTTGAACTTCTGGGCTCAAGCAATCCTCCTGCCTCAGCCTCTCGAAGTGCTGGGATTCCAGGCATGAGCCACTGCACTCAGCACATGGCTTACTTCAGACAGGCACCCCCATGACAGGCAAGATGCCCTCTCCCCCTCCGTGTTTTCCAGCATGGCAGTCATCACGTTGTCATTAAATAAGGAAGTGTCTTCTCTTACTAACATGTAGTCTCCAGGAGAGCATGGAGCATATCTATCTGTCTTTCCATGTATTTCAGCTGTACCCGTGCAGCCATCTCAACTAGAGAAAAACACTCAGCCATGTTGCTTGGTCTCACTTTAAAATTGTGGCCTCCACTGGACTTGAACATGACTCAGCAACTATAAGGCGTTTTCCTGGTCCACATGCAGCCCCCTCCTATACAACAGCCTCATGCCTGCTCTCGCCACCTCACCCTCAACACCTGCCTTCCCCCCACCCGATGGCTTTGCTTATGATCCTCTTCCTCCACTCACCCTCCAGCGGCTGAGCGTGGGCACCCCACGATCTCTCTGTCACCAGAAATGGCCAATCCACACTCCTCTCCAGTATCGCCCTGCCCGTGGGTGTCACATCCACACACCCAAATCATACATACTCAGAAATTCCTCCTCCCACCCCTCGGTATCATCAATACCAATACCACCTCCATCCCCTCCCCACTATTCCCACAGCCTACAACCACCTGTTTGTTCTCTCATGTTAAAAAGCAAAACATAGGCTGGGTGCAGTGGCTCACACCTGTGATCCCAGCACTTTGGGAGGTTGAGGTAGGAGGCTTGTTTTAGCCCAGGAGTTTGAGACCAGCCTGGGCAGCCTGGCGATACCTCATCTCTATAAAAGAATGAAAAAATTAGCTGGGCATGGTGGCACACATCTGTAGCTCCAGCTACTCAGGAGGCTGAGGTGGAAGGATCACCTGAACCCAGGAGGTGAAGGCTGCAGTGAACTTGGATTGTGCCACTGCACTCCAGCCTGGGTGACAGAGAAAGACCCCAACTCATAAACAAAAAAAGCAAAATTTAAAAGCCTCTCCTGCCTCCCCTTCCCCATCTGGATCCTATTCCGTTTCCCTGCTCCCTGTTATAGAAAAGCATATGAACGGAGTATTTCTAATGGCTGGCAGTCATTCTCTCTCTATTCTCTCAAACTCACTCAAGCAGCTGCCCCGTCCCCTTCACTGCCCCCAGTCAAAACTGCTTTTATCCAGGTCCAGACAAGACAGGTATGGTCCCTTGACTCGCTGGCAACTCTAGATGAACACTGAACGAACCATCACTGGGTGATGAGGACACTGAAGGAGAGACACAGTCCTGCAGGAGCACCAAAGCAGGAGCCTGGGAAGGAGGGACCGGCACTGGAGGCGTGGAGGTACAAAGACTGTGTATGTGCAAGCAGCGGGACGTGGTGTGCTCTGGCTCCTGGAAGGCACATAGGTAAATGAAAGGGGTCAAGCAGGCAAGGAGCCAGGCCAGGAGGGGCGCATTGGGTAGAGCAGTCCTTATCCAAAACTCCAAATCTTCTAAGCACTAACATGACAGCCCCAAAACAGCGCTCCTTGAAGCATTTTAGATTTTGGAGTTTTGGATTAGGGGTGCCCAACCAGTAAGTATACAGCAAATATTCCAAAATCTGAAGCCCTTCTGGTCCCAAGCATCTTGGATAAGAAATATGCAACCCAAGGCCAGGCATGGTGGCTCATGCATATAATCCCAGCACTTTGGGAGGCTGAGGTGAGAGGATTGACTGAGCCCATGGGTTCGAGACCAGCCTGGGTAACTTGATAAGACCTCATCTCTACAATAAATCAAAAAATTAGCCAGACATGGTGGTATGTATCTGTAGTTCCAGCTATCGGAAGGTTGAGGCCCAGCAGGTCGAGGCTGCAATGGCTGGGAGTGTGCCACTGCCCTCCAGCCTGGGTGACAGAGACTCCTACTC
>NW_007245986.1:73689-80122 GCF_000164805.1 Carlito syrichta
ACTCAAAAAAAAAAAAAAATGCAACCTGTATATGACGCTGGAAAGACACAAAGGGGGACCCAAAAAAACCCGGAATTATCTTTAGGAGGGTGGGCCCCTTGTAGTCCAGGCTTCCCTGCTAGGTATGTGTTCTAGGAACCCATCAGCATCTGCCCACCCACACTACTGAGTGTTCAGTTTTTGACCAAAACGGCATGACCCCCACAACCCACCCTCCCTCTTCACTTGATCTCACCCCAAGAGACTTTTTTTCCATTTCCCTGGATGAAAGAAGTCCTCAAAGGGAAATGTTTTGCCCTTGTGGAAGAGTTGAAAAAACGGCAGAAGCACTAAAAGGCATCAAAATGGACAAGTTGAAAAACAGTTTTGAGCAGTGGAAAAAGCGTCTTGATAAGTGTACTGCATCAAACAGAGAGTACTTGGAAGGTGACTGAAGTCTAAACATGCAAGAATACACAATTTTTTGTAAATAAATTCCGGATGCTTTTGGATCCCCCTTGTATATTTGATCTCGAGGATAATCAGGTACCACTAAAGAATTTCATATGATGAGATTCAGCATGACAGGATGAAAGGTTGTGGAAGCCAGGGTGCAGCACGCTGGAATGGGAGATGCTGGGCTGGAATTCTTGGGCGCCCTGCAGACACACACCTGCCCTTCTCATGCTGTCTGTGTCCCAGGAGCTAGCCTGTATAGGCCATGCCAGGGACTTCCTCTGCCTTCTTGAGTTATTTTCAGCACCCAGAGTCTAGATTAGGAACTGGGAGACCCTTGACAAGTGCCTTATCTACTCTGGGCCTCAATTTTCTCATTAATAAACAACAAGGATGTCTCAAACACCATTCTGGTGCTGGGCCACCTGTATTGGAATACAGTAAGACCCCTACATACAAACCTTCAAGTTACAAACTTGAACACACACCTGTGGTCTTTTGTGTATTTTTTCTCTCCACCAGGTGTCAGTACAGTCCATTAAATACATACAGTACTATACAGCTGATTGTGTTAGTTGAGTACCTAGGATGACTTTGCTGGACTTAAAACAAATTGGACCTACAAACGTGCTCTCGGAACAGAACTCATTGGTATGTTGGGGACTTCCTGTACTTGGAAAAGCTTTCAAATAAACACATATATCCTAGAACCTGATGATGACAAGACAGGGTGCATAACTCTGGTGCGTTAACTTTGTGCCATGGTGTGGGAAGACGAGATCTCATGACAGAGAGCGATCCCTTGATAAGAAAAACATGTATTAAACAGAAAGAACTCCTAGTAGACACAGGACAGTGTAGACTGTCTTCTCCTGGCTAGTAGCACATATAAGCTAACTAAACTCACTGGCTGTGGGGATGGAAGAAAGTGTTTACTTTCTTGGTTTTTTTGTTTTTTGTTTTTTGTTTTGAATTGGAGTCTCACCCTGTCGCCCAGACTGGAGTGCAGTGGCCGCTCCCGGCCACCGCAGCCTCGACCTGCTGGGCTCTGGTGATCCTTCCGCCTCAGCCTTCCGAGTAGCCGGAATTATAGGCATGCACTACCACACCCGGCTGATTTTTTGATTTTATTGTAGAGATGAGGTCTCACCTGCCCAAGCAGGTCTCGAACCCGCGGGCTCAGGCAATCCACTCACCTCAGCCTCCCAAAGGCGCAGGATTACAGGCTGAGCCACCAAGCCCAGCTACTTTCTTGATTTTAAGAAAATGTCACTATCCTGCTTCCAGTCCCTTCCGGACATGGCTGACACCTCATGCAAGAGGCCACATAAGCATGAGGAGGCTGTTGCTGGAGCTGCCACTGTTTAACACCTCACCAAAAAAAAGCAGTTAGTATTGTTATTTTGTTATCTACTAATATTTATTCCATACAACGATGCCAAAGCAAGCCCTTGAGAAAAAAAAAAAACTGTTTAACACCATAACTAGTTTATTTTTTATTTTCCCTCTGTCACCCACAATCATGGCTCACTGTAGCCTCGACCTCCTGGGTTCAGGTGATCCTTCTGCCTCAACCTCCTGAATAACTGGGACTACAGGCATGTATCACCATGCCTGGCTAATTTTTTTTTTCTTTGTAGAGATGAGGTCTTGCTATATTGCCCAGGCTGGTCTGAAACTCCTGGGCTCAAGCAATCCTCCTGCCTTGGCCTCCCAAAGTGCTGGGATTACAGGTGTGAGTCACCGTGCCCAGTCCATAACTAGCGCAGATCGAGATCATTCCACTATTCCCCGTGGCATCCTGCTCCCTCTATAGCCTCCTGCTTTTTTCTTCAAAGCCTCTCCCTTCCCTCAAATAGCACAAAGATTCTCCTAGGGGTCTGGGGGACCCTTTACTAGGCATGGAATCATAGCTCCCTGGAATAATTCACAGGTAATTTGGAATTGCCCCTCTGCCAGTCCTGGCTAGAGGGATACCAGCTTGCTCTCTGTCTTGGTCTCAGTACGCTTATCTGTAAAACAAAAGGAAGTCCACATCAAAGGGTTTTTGTGAGGCTTAGATGAAAACATACACAGTTGGCCTCCTCATCTGTGGGTTCCATGTCTGTGGATTCAACCAACCGTGGGTGGAAAATGTTCAAGAAAAAAAATGGCCGACTGTGTCTGTGTCGAACATGTCCAGACTTTTTTCTTGTCAGTATTCCCTGAACAACACAGCGTATCAACCATGACACCACATTACATTGTGTTAGGTATTGTAAGTAGTTTAGGGATGATTTAAAGCATATGGAAGAATGGGCATGGGTTATATGCAAATGCTACCTACTTCATATCAGGGCCTTAGGCTTCTGTGGATCCGGGTAAACACAGGGTCTTGGAACTGATCTCCACAGACACTGAGGGATGGCTGTCTAAGGTACCCAGCACATAATAATAGCTCAATAAGCATTTCTGCAACCACTGTTACAGCATGAAGCAACCACTGCAAGGCTGAGGCTACAGGACCAAGAGGCAGAGGCCCCAGGGAAAAGATGCCAGGTCTCCATACAGACTCTTTTTTTCCTTTTACTTTATTTCAGTAGCTTTAGGGGGTACCAACAGTTGCATTGTGCAGCAACAAAGAAATCTGGGCTTTAGAAATGCTAATTAAAGCCACAGTGCAATAACCACCTTACCCCAGTCAGAATGGCCATTATGAAAACAATCAAAACACAATAGCTGTTGGTGTGTACCTGGTGAGAAAGGAATGCTTAGACACCGTCTGTGGGAGAGTTGTTAGTACAACCTCTGTGGAAAGCCATATGGAGCGTTCTCATGGGCCCGCAGAGGGCTGGGCACTGAGCCCTGGGGACGGCTTAGGGACCGCATGAGAGAGAAGCCCTCGGCAGCACTGGTGTTTTTCTGTCCGAGAAGTCAGAGAAAGCTTCCTGGCACAGCTGCTGCCTCTCCTCCCCATTCCTCGTAAGGATCACCTCACTGTCTCATCCTCTTTCCTGACCAGGAAAGGCCCTCACCTAGTGTGCAGTGTGGACACGGAGGATTCTGACCAAACTTCCTTTGGTTTTGCAAGCACATGCCAAGGACAGGGATGAAAAACGTTTGCTGTAAGGTGGACTTGCTGCTTCCTTCCCCCACCCCAAAATTACAAAACATTCTTTTCAAGGTTGCTTTGACCACAATGTTTCTGGCTTACATAGAAAAAAAGATAAAACTGAATAACAATATTCTTTCAAGACACCCAGAAGCCCCCTTCAACTCTCTGACTGGTGACCACATCATGAAGGTGGCCTGACCCATTCAATAACGCCAGTTTCAAGAGGCTTCACACATTTTTATTCCTGCCAAGTCTCTTTAAGTTGCTGTGAATAACCCAAAACACACTTTTTTTTCCTTTGCAGCACGGTCCAGGGCCTGGTTTTCTTTTCTTTTCTTTTTTTTTTTTGAGTTGGAGTCTCACTCGGTCCTCCAGACTGGAGTGCAGTGGCCGCTCCCGGCCACTGCAGCCTTGACCTGCTGGGCTCCAGCGATCCTTCCGCCTCAGCCTTCCAAGTAGCTGGAACTACAGGCGTGCGCGCTACCACACCCGGCTAATTTTTGATTTGTTGTAGAGATGAGGTCTCGTCAAGTTGCCCAGGCGGGTCTTGAACCCACAAGCTCAGGCAATCCACTCACCTTGGCTTCCCAAAGTGCTGGGATTACAGGCTGAGCCACCGAGCCCAGCCAGGGCCTGGTTTTCTGACCTTTACTTAGGCTCTGATGCATACAATCCAACTTATTTTAATAAGCTGACTCAATGAAATATAATTATTCACTCAGTCCTTGGCAAATGTG
This sequence comes from Carlito syrichta, assembly GCF_000164805.1. Lineage (NCBI taxonomy): Eukaryota > Metazoa > Chordata > Mammalia > Primates > Tarsiidae > Carlito > Carlito syrichta. The sequence goes on from NW_007245986.1 coordinate 77,956, forward strand.
TCCAAGGACCTTCTGGGTGCCAGGTCTCCCCTGAGATACTGAGTACAGGGATGGGCACACTCCTCTCAGCCTCATGGTTAACAGACATCTCAGACTGGCAGCTCGCAGGCACCAGATCATAGGTTTTTCAAAACGGATCCAACAATTAAAAATAGAGAATTTCAATTTTTTTTTTTTTGACTTGAAGTCTCACTCCGTCGCCCAGGCTGGAGTGCAGTGGCATGTTCATGGCCACTCCGGTGTCGACCCACTGGGATCCTGCAATTCTTCCGCCTCACCCTTCCAAGTAGCCAGAACTACAGGCGCACACTACCAAGTCAGGCTAATTTTTTATTTATTATAGAGACAAGGTCTACGGCAAGTTGCCCAGGCTGGTCTTGAACCGTAGGCTTAGGCAATCCATCTGCCTTGCCCTCCCAAAACGCTGCGATGATAGGTTGAGCCACTGAGGCCAGTCATCAATTTTTTTTTAGATAGGGTCTTGCTCTGTTGCCCAGGCTGGAGTGCAGTGGCATTATCACTACAATCACAGCTCACCTCAGCCTTGACCTGCTGGGCTCTGGCGATCCTTCCACCTCAGTCTCCCTAGTAGTTGGGACTACAGGCACACACCACCACACCCGGCTAATTTTTTTAATGGAGACGAGGTCTCACTATGTTGCCCAGGCTAGCAAATTTTAAGTCTCTTTTTCTGGCTTCTCCTGAAAAATGAAATGGTCTGGCACCTGATCAGGCTACCTCATTTTCCTGCGTGGCAACTTTCTCCAGGAACTAAATGCCCCTTGCCTTTAGACAGCACCACACAATCGCCCTCCTTTCATCCCATCCAGGCACATGCACTCAGAATCAACCCTTCTCTGTTATCACCTGCCTGGACCTGACTAGGACACACTAGGACCGACTTACCTATTAGACACAGTAGGCACAGTGCCAACTGCCAGAATATGTTTCTCCAGAAAGAAACAGATGAATATAATAATAAACACATGGCAATGAATCTAGCCCAGGATGTATTTACCTTTAAACCATTATAGCTGTAAGATATGATTTTTAATGTATTTCTGTGGAGAAGGGCCCATGAAGGCAAAAGCCATAATGCAACCCTAAGTATAACTGACTTACACCACTCCTTACTTGGAGAATGGGTAATTAAAAGGGAAAGAAGGACACATTTATCCTTTTTTTTAAACTTTTTAAGTTGGGATCTCACTCTGTCGCCCAGGCTGCAGTGCAGTGGCACAATCACGGCTTACCACAGCCTCAACCACCTGGGCTCAGGCCATCCTTCCACCTCAGCCTCCTGAGTAGGTGGGACTACAGGTGTGCACCACCATCCCCAACTAATTTTTTAATTTTTTTAAAAGCAGGATTTATTGAGAGGACAGAAAAGCTCCCACAGTGGGAGGAGACTCGAGGGGGTTGCCCAATTTTTAAAGTTTTTTTGAAGAGACAAGGTCCCACTATGTTGCCCAGGTTGGTCTTGAACACATGGGTTCAAGCACGAGTGCTGGATGATAGGCATGAGCCACCACACCCAGACTAGTAGCAGAAGACTTATTTTCCATTTTTCCATACACCTAAAAAGTATAAACACTACATTCAATGGACTAGATTGCATAATTTTTTTGCTAAAAACATCTTTTGTAAACACAATTACAGTACTGTGTTTAGTTTTGTTGTAAACTTGACTTGCTGTAAGATGCACCGGTGATATACTTTCCTAAGTATTTTCTAAGAGTGATGAAAGAAAGCTTAGAAATAAAAAATGTTTTAAAAGTGGAAGAACCTGGCATTAGGCGCCTTCTGATGTGAACATGAGCGCCACAGCGTTACCCTTGAGGTGTTCTTGCCAAACATGCTCAACTTTAAACAGACCCCTGGGCCCAACTCTCAGTTTATAGAAAATGGAGGAAAAGTAGACACTATCAGAGCCCAAAATGTGGGACATGCTACAGAAAACGAGACTGGTCTCCTCAAAAAGTCAAGGTCAAAGGCTAGGATCTATTCCAAAGGCAGTGAGAACAAATGATCAAGTGCAATGTGATGAGCATGATGAAATCCGGGTTCCAAAAATCAATCATAAAAGATACCTGGAAAGCCGGGCTTGGTGGCTCAGCCTGTAATCCTGCGCCTTTGGGAGGCTGAGGTGAGTGGATTGCCTGAGCCC
>NW_007245986.1:80340-96218 GCF_000164805.1 Carlito syrichta
GGCGACCGAATGAGACCCCAACTCAAAAAAAAAAAAAAAAAAGATACCTGAAGGACATTGGAGAAATCTGAGTATGGACTAGATATTAGGTTAATCTTACGTTATGACAATGTTTTTATTTTTAGGGGATGCAGATGGAACCATTTAGGAATAAAGGGTCATAACACCTGCAGCTGACTTCCAAATGACAGAGAGAAATGTTACAATTAAATAAAACAAATACCACAAAATGTTGATAATTATTGAATCTAATGGGCCTCACATGAGCACCAGCCAGACAGACTTCAGAGATGGCCAGCATGGGACGGTGCCAGTGAAACTCGGTGCAGCACAGGCTTCCAGGACTAAAGCAACTAAAGTTAAACATAGGCATCCTTCCCCTTCCTACCACAAGTAAGCAGGGCCTAAAGTGGGCAGGAAAGACAAGTTGGGTTAAAAGAAGAAAGAATAAAAAGACAAGGTAGCTGTGGTTCGTGCTTCTCCAGTAGTTTCTGAGTTTCAGTTTCCTCATCTGTAAAATGGGAAGAACAAAATCTGGAAGGATTATCTTATGTAGTAAAGATGAGGAATGCCAAGTGCCTGGCCGGCAGCAGACAGATGATTGATATCCTTAAATTGCTGCTATCTGGCCTGTGAGTTAGGGGCTGCCAGTGACTGCAGGAAGATAAGAACCCAGACATTCTGTGGGGGCCTATCCTCCAGGCTGGGCTGACAGGCTGGTGGGGTTGGGCTGTCTCTTGGAGCAAGCATCCGTGGCGGCTTTTTTCTCCTAATGAGCACAAGGAAGGTAACTACGAAACAAGTTTTATCCTTGGTGGACACCTTTCATTTACATCTCCGATTGTGCACTCAATACCAGCAGGGCAGTAATCAGGAAGAATTCAAGGTAGACTTCCTGAAGGCCAAACATAACAGAAAAAAAAAATAAGCAGAACAGTTCTTGGAGGAGGTGCCTGAAGTCTTTCCATCGTCCACACCCTTGGAACATCTTATTGCTTTAAAAAAAAAAATAACCCTCCTGCAGTTTAGAAATAAATCAACCTTTCTAGCTGACACGAAATGCAGATGGCATCAGGCTCTCCTGGGGCCAATGGAGCTCAAGGGCACAGGCTTTGGATAGTTAGAATAAAACCTTGAACATGAATTCAGGTCAAGCCCCAAGAAAGCCGTCAGCTGGTCAGCACTGCCTGCACTCACGTTCCGACGACAAAACCCAGAACTGAGCTTTGTTCCATGTCAGCATCAACCACTGCCAGGACCTCACCAGCACCCTCATGTGTCCTCACCAAAAAAACAAACAGCTTTGGGGGGCTCTGGTGTATTTTTTTTCCCTATGTGTTATTGTGACAGTATTGGCTCCTCCATGAAAATTCTGAGACATGATAGCTTGTGAAAATAAAGTCCTGGACACCACAGAGAAGAAGTGTCTGATTTTGGCCCAAGCCTGTAGGAAGCCAATAATTAAGTGACATAGTGAGTCACAGCGCCTCAGTGAGAAAAGGCTGCCTGAAGGGTCTTCATGGACAGGCCTCCCAGGCCTCCAGGGCTCCATATCCTCAAGCAGAGACCTTGGCCTTCCAGAAGGCTCTTACCCAGTGCACACAACTACACTCTGTTCCCAGCTTGTTTGTTACTAAAAACAAAACAAAACAAAACAAAAAAAACCTTGGGTTTTTACAGCAAGGTCAACAGGGGCTTCACTAATGGGTACACTTGAGTTAGCTAGACCCCAAGTCTAAAAGACTAATTATTTTCACACCGTTCGTAAAGGAGGCAGCTGTTTTCTTTTCTTTCTTTCTTTTTTTTTTTTTTTGAGTTGGAGTCTCACTCTGTCGCCCAGACTAGAGTTTAGTGGCACGCTCCTGGTCACCATAGCCTCGACCTGCTGGGCTCCGGTGATCCTTCCGCCTCAGCCTTCCAAGTAGCTGGGACTACAGGTGCATGCTACCACGACTGGCTAACTTTTTGATTTACTGTAGTGATGAGGTTTCACCAAGTTACCCAGGTGGGTCTCAAACCCGCGGGCTCAGGCAATCCACTCACCTCAGCCTCCCAAGGTGAAGGACTACAGGCTAAGCCACCGAGCCCTAGCTGTTTTCTTTTTAAATAGAGACCTGCATTAAGAAACAGATTACATACTGCAACCCAGAACATGCACAAAAATGACTGAAATAAAGTTTTCATGATATAATGCTTAATCCTACTATCCTTGCAGCACCAGTATGTTCTGTTCTATCATGCTTTAAATGCTGGTCATCACCCAAGCCAAAGCATCCCACTCCTCCTGGGAGGCCACAGTCCACAGGGGAGGGTGGGACTGGAGGACGCTCATGCATCTTGGCACCTGCCCATCACAGACACAATCCCCTCTGTCTTGTTCCTCTCCCTGGCGCTGCCACAGAACAGCCTTAATTGGTCAAGAGAAGAGGACACCTCTCCTCTGTCTCCTATGTTTTCTAAGTTCCAAAGGGCACCTGTCCACGGCGGCCCAGGCTCAACCTGTGGGGTGGGGCTGTCCCACCTCTGATGGAGTAGGGGCTATTTTTTAAGTTTCCATAGGAGGTGTTGTCTTAACATACATTTGTTTCCCCCTGTACCAGGCTCCTTTTTGCCCCCTCCCTCAGAGAGCTATCTTGGTCAAGGCTGGTCTCTGCAGGGTGTGCACATTCCTGGTAATGAGTCATGGGGTGTAGGGGACCAAGCAAAGCTGAAAGCAATGTAGTTGCCATGCTGAGTCAATGTAATTGTACACACTGGGTAGGAATTTGAATGATTAGCTTGATTACCTTGATTATAAAACAGCCTGTTATACTGCCCTGATGTGCAGATTCTTCACCAACCAGCCGTCATAAGCACCTCCCAATGTCTCCCCCTGCTGGACTGCACGGTGACTTTTTGGGACAGGCCCACATGACGTGCAAGCCCGCCCAGATGTGGGTTACCACCTTACAGTAATATATAGGTGTGTTATGGAGCCTCATATCAGGAGGCTCCAGGGTTCCCAGCCAAGTGAGGAGGGATGTGCCCACCTGACAGACCCACTAGATTCTGGATCCAGCTCTCCTTATCCTCAACTTCGAGTGAAGCCCCAAACATGACCATCACACATGGGGATTTGGGTGCACCAGCGTTGGAAACTCTGGCCCACAGGGGACTTTGTCATTGAGAGCCAGACCCTCAGAGCACCAGGATTAAGATGTCAGACAAAAAGGAGGAAGAAGAACTACAGACTACAGTGACCTCATCTGGGAGGAGTCTGGAGGGCTGCACAGGGCATGTGAGTCCTGGCCTGGGTTTTTGAGAGGGAATGGAAGTTTTCTAGGCAGTGGAGTGGCAAAAGGGCACTGGAGTGCTTAGAGAAGGGCCGGAAGCTCTGTGTGGCCCAGGCAGCCCTGGCTCTTCTCATTCAAATCTCACTAACCCACCTCTTAAGCGAGGAGACCTTCTTTGAGCCTCCAGAAACTGAAATGACAACACCAGAATTAAAGACTCCAAGCCCCCAAGGGCTTGTGGTAGGTGGCAAAGTGTGTGAAGACAAGTGGTGAAAGCCAAAATGGAGTAACTTTAGTCAGCAGCTTATTCTAACCCACCCTGTAATCATTAACAAGGGACCGGAGGTAGTTACTGATAATCATCCTGCAACCCCCAAGCATGTTTTGTACTAAATGCCCTTTTATTCAAAGTAGTTGTCTTCCTGCCATCAAGGACCAACCTGACCTAATCTATTGTGATCAGCCCTTCCTGACCAATGTGGCACAGACCCACCACTCCGTCACCATGGCAACAGCTCCTGTGCTTACCTGCCCCCTTCGTAATGATGTAAAGCAGACCACCACCCTATCCCATGGTGACCTGCTCCACCAAGGGGAAGCTTTAAAAGCAGTCAGGGCCGGGCTCGGTGGCTCAGCCTGTAATCCCAGCACTTTGGGAGGCTGAGGTGAGTGGATTGCCTGAGCCCGAGGGTTCGAGACCCGCCCGGGCAACTTGGCGAGACCTCATCTCTACAATAAATCAAAAACTAGTTGGGTGTGGTAGCGCGTGCCTGTAGTTCCGGCTACTTAGAAGGCTGAGGCGGAAGGATGGCCGGAGCCCAGCAGGTCGAGGTTGTGGTGGCCGGGAGTGTGCCACTGCACTCCAGTCTGGGCGACAGAGTGAGACTCCAACTCAAAAAAAAAAAGCAGTTAGTCTTAAGTACTCACCAATGTTTTCTTCAGGTGCCTGACCCTCTTCTCTCCCTTGAGAAGTGGATTCACCCTCTCTCTCTTGAATCTACTTTCTAAATAAACTTTCTTTTCCAATCTAATTTCTGTGCAATTCTTCGCATCTCACCCGTGGCACCAGCCCACTGCCCTAACAAGTGGGCCATGGAGAAGGCACAGGAATTTGTGTGGGGTGAGAAGGGTGAGGTAGAGTTTCCCCGAGAGGAAGGAGAGGCTGTGCCTGAGGTGGTGAGGAGGACAGAGAAGACCTCTGGAGGGGGATGGAAGCTACCCAGAGCTGAAGGCTGGGCAGAATGTGCTGAAGACCAGGTCAGCTGCTATATAAGTCCAAGGTCAAGCCACTCTAAGTGCTCCCATGTATGGGGGACTCATATGCTAATACATTTGTTTGTATTTCTCTTGTTCATCTGTCAAATTTACAAGGTCCCTGAAGAAACTAGGAGAACAGAGGGAGAAAGATGTTTTTCCTCTCCTACAAACATGAAGAGCTTACTCTTGAAAAACTGTTTCTTCCAGGTAAAGCTCCAAACAACAGCCAACAGTCTCAGAACAAGTCTAGCCTTCCCGCCTGGGTACAGAGGAAGTCCCCGCCTACCACCCATCAGACCCCAATGTGATATTTTAGTCCTTTTAAACTCCTTTCATTTTATTTTTATTCATTTATTTTTGAGTCAGGGGCTCACTCTGTTGCCCAGGCTGGAGTGTAGTGGCACGAACATGGCTCACTGCAGTCTCGATCTCCTGGGCTCAGGCAATCCTCATGCCTCAGCCTTCCCCACTTCCCCAGTAGCTGGGATTACCACCATGCCCAGCTAGTTTTTTTAATGCATTTTTTGTAGAGACGAGGTCTTGCTATGTTGCCTAGGCTGGTCTCCAACTCCTGGGCTTAAGCAATCTCCTGCCTCAGCTTCCCAAAGTGTACCGGCTGTTCATTTTCAGCTCTGTGACTAACATGCAAAAGATTGACTGTCTGTTACTCTTGAGAGCAGAAAGTTGAGGGTGGAGGCAGAGAGGAAGCCACAGAATTCTTCCCCATGCCTGCTCCCGGCAGTCAGTGGTTGTAGCTGGAAGCAGCAGTTCTGCTGCCTTCGTTGGACATCCAAGTACAGGACCCAGCTGGGGCTGAAGCCCGGCGGGGACTCTGCTGGTGGGGACAGCCTTGGGGAGCCCACACAGGGCCTGTGGGCACAGAGCAGGCCATCTGGAAGGAGTATTGGGCTCCTCTCCCAACGCCCTCCCCAAGTCACAGGTGACTGTAGCCTTCCTACCTCAAGCAATGAGACCTGCTTTAAACCACTTCAAGACAGGGCTCGGGCTGTGAGACCTGGAACAGCCACTGATTCCACTGCAGCAATTAAGAGCATGAACTGGGCAGGGCGTGATGGCACCCACCTGTAATCCCAGCACTGTGGGAGGCTGAGGCAGGAGGATCGGTTGAACCCAGGAGTTCCAGGATTCCAGCCTGGGCAACAGATCAAGACCCTGTCTCCCCCCCCAAAAAAAATAAAGTATGGTTCCCAGAAAAGAAGCATCAGCACCACTTGGGAACTTGATAAAATGCTACTTTTGTCCCAACAGGTAAAAGAAAGAAGAGGCGGCGTGGCCCCCAGTCCCTGGCATAAATGATGACAACAGTAAGGCCACAAGCATTATGCAGAGTGACCAGGCACCAGCCACTGTTCCAGGGCCTTAGCCACACTTTTAATCACAACAACCCTGTGGAGTTGAGACTAGTATTATTGACATTTTACAAATGAGAAAACCAAGAAACAGAGGGGTTAAGTAACCAGGTGTATTCACAGAGAACATGACAGAACTGGAGGTCAGGGCTTGGTGTGGTGGCTCACATCTGTCATCCCAGCACTTTGGGAGGTTGAGGTGGGAGATTTGCTTGAGCCCAGGAGTTCAAGACCAGCCTGGGCAACACAGCCAGACCTCATTTCTACAAAACAAAAAAATTAAAAATTAGCTGGGCATGGAGGCACACGCCTGTAGTCCCAGCTACTCAGAAGGCATAAGCAGAAGGATTGCTTGAGCCCAGGAGGTCGAGGTTGTGGTAAGCTGTGAGTGTGCCACTGCATTCCAACCTGGGTGAGAGGGAGACCCCAACTCAAAAACAAACAAAAAAACAGGTCAGGCTCTCCCCCATTACCAGGCACACAGCATAGCAGCAGAGTGCCCGCCCTGACCCACCTGCTTGGGTGAGGATCGTGCAGTAGCACCATCATAGCTACTGCAGCCTCAACCTGCTAAGCTCAGATGATCCTTCTGCCTCAGCCTCCCAGGTAGCTGGGACTGCAGGCGTGCACCATCACAACCTGGCTAATTTTAAAATTTTTTCTAGAGATAAGATCTTGCTATGTTGCCCAGGTTGGTTTCGAACTCCTGGGCTCAAGCAATCCTCCCGCCTCGGCCTCCCAGAGTGGTGGAATTATAAGCGTGAGCTACTGCATCTGACCAGCTTGGAATTTTTTTTTTTTTTTTTTTTTGAGTTAGAGTCTTACTCCATCACCCAGGCTGAAGTGCAGTGGCACACTCATAGCCACCCCAGCATCGACCTGCTGGGCTCCAGCAATCCTTCCACCTCAACCTTCCAAGTCGCCAGAACTACAGGTGCATGCTACCATGCCCAGCTAATTTTTTTTTTTATTTATTGTAGAGACGAGGTCTTGCCAAGTTGCCCGGACTGGTCTTGAACCCACGGGCTCAGGCAATCCACTTGCCTCTGCCTCCCAAAGTGCTGGGACTACAGGGTGAGCCACCAAGCCCAGCCTTGGGCCTTAAAAAAACAAAACAAAACCTATAGTCAATATTTACAAGGTTGAGTTCAACTATAGCAACAGGTCCTCTGATGATGTTGTTTCGTTAAAACACTGATGAGATTAAAAAAAAAAGACTCCCTGTGTGCACCTTGCACATTCCCCATGTCTGTGTGGGTTCTCCCTGGTACGCCAGGTCCCTTCCACATCCTAAAGCTGTGCACGGTGGGTTAGCTGGCGTGTCTACATGGTCCCGCCATGTATGTGTATATTGGTATGTGTGTGAGTCCTCCAGATACGGAATGGCTCCTATCCAGGGGGGATCCCTGCCTTGAACCCTGAGCTGCCCACATGGGCTCTGGCCACCTGCCACCTGAACTGGAATAAGCAGGTTGGAGAATGAATACAAGTTGGGTTGGGTGCAGGGGCTCACGCCTGTAGTCCCAACTGCCTGGGAGGCTGAGATGGGAGGATTGCTTGAGCCCGGGAGTTCAAGACCAGCCTGGGTAATATAGTGAAACCTCATCTCTACAAAATGAATAAATAAATAAAAGACATGAATAGACACTTCTCAAAAGAAGACATACGAGCAGCCAACAGACACATGAAAAAATGCTCAGCCTCACTAATCATCAGAGAAATGCAAATCAAAGTCATGTTAAGATACACCTAACCCCAGTAAGAATGGCCATCATTAATAAAACAAAAAACAATAAATGCTGGTGAGGATGCGGAGAAAAAGGAATGCTTCTACACTGCTGGTAGGAATGAAAACTAGTTCAAACTCTATGGAAAACAATGTGGTGGTTCCTAAAAGAACAAGAAAGTTATCTTCCATATAACTCAGCAATCCCCCTTCTGGGAATATACCCAGAGGAACTTAAATCACGCTACAAAAAAGATACCTGCACATGCATGTTTATTGCAGCACTATTTACAATAGCACTATTTAAATGGAACCAACTGTGCTGTCCATCAAAACTGGAGTGGATTTTTTTTTTTTTTTTTTGAGTTGGAGTCTCACTCTATCGCCCAGACTGGAGTGCAGTGGCTGGGAGCGGCCACTGGGCCGCTGGGCTCCGGTGATCCTTCCGCCTCAGCCTTCCAAGTAGCTGGAATTACAGGCATGCGCTACCATGCCCAGCTGATTTTTTGATTTATAATTGTAGAGATGAAGTCTCGCCAAGTTGCCCAGGCGGGTCTCGAACCCGCGGGCTCAGGCAATCCACTCACCTCAACCTCCCAAAGGCATGGGATTACAGGCTGAGCCACCGAGCCCAGCATTGGAGTGGATTTTTAAAATGTGGTACATATACATGATGGAATATTACGCAGCCATAAAGAAGGACAAGCATATGGACATCTCAGTAACTTGGATTTAGAGTCTATAATACTCAGTGATTTATCACAGAAACAAAGAACTGAGTAACACATGTTCTCACTCATAAGCAGACCCTGCACATTTATCATAATACTATTAGAAAGGGATTGGCAGTAGCCGGAAACTGCCAAGCGGGGGATGGGGCGGGGGTGGGACACAACATCAATAAGGGTACCTGATCTCAAATCAGGCAAAGTGAGGACCAAAGGGAGGCCCAAACTTTACCTGTACAGTGACCACTTGTGTACCTAATCCTGAATTGTACCCCACATCTTTTTTTTTGAGTTGGAGTCTCATTCTGTCGCCCAAGCTGGAGTGCCATGGCACACTCACGGTCACCCCAGCATTGACCCACTGGGCTCCGGCGATCTTTCTGCCTCAGCCTTCCAAGTAGCCAGAACTACAGGCGCGTGTTACCATGCCCAGTTAATTTTTGATTTACTGTAGAGATGAGGTCTCACCAAGTTGCCCAGACTAGTCTCGAGCCCGTGGGCTCAGGCAATTCATTTACCTCGGCCTCCCAAAGTGCCGGGATTACAGGCTGAGTCACCAAACCTGGCCTGTACCCCACATCTTTAAAATAAAAATAAAAAATACCCAGGCATGGTGGCATGTGCCTGCAGTCCCAGCTACTCAGACAATCACCTGAACCCAGGAGATCGAGGCTGCAGTGAGCCATGATTGTGCCACTGCACTCTAGCCTAGGCAACAGAGTGAGACCCTGACTCAAAAAAAAAAAAAACAAAAACAAAAACAAAAACATTACAAGTGTTTTGGGTCTTAATGTAGAAGTTTGGTGATGTTTTCATGGCCAGAAATATGCCACAGGAACGTAACTCTACGTCAATTAGCCTAGGGAAAATTGATTTTCATTAAATCTGTCATTCTGCCTAAAGTTATAGTTTACAAAAACCCATCAATGATGTCACGTGAGGACAGACATTTGTCATTCTTAACAGTAATACTATATTTCATTTTATACCACAGTTTGTTTTTATTTCATAACTGTCAGGGATTTATCTTCCTTCTTTTGAGTTACTTCTCCAGGACAGAGTCTCAAAGAGACGTCCACGCGGCCAAAGGATGTGATGTTTTGTGACTCACTACCCTCTGCCATGTGCTTTCCAGAAATATTGGGCTAATTTGTGTCAGTATGAGGATCTGGCTTTCCCAAAAGCCCTGCCAGATTTTGATTTTGTAATCACAATTCACCAGTTTAGCTGGTGCTGTGTGGTTCTGAGCTTTAACTCCTTATAATTACTAGGGAGGCTGAACCCTTTCTCTGAGGGCTTATTTTCTATGTGTGTTGCCTCTTGTGTGAATGGCATGTTCCAATTTTTTTTCCAACCATTACTACAGTAGAAATAGGATCAGTGGCTCTGACTCCCTTCCCTAGATAACCTGAGTGTTCACTTTTCACTCACTCTATTTCTCACAAACAATTTTCCCCGAAGTCACTTTAACTAAAGTAAGTTTTGCTCGGTGGCTGGGGCCCCCACCTGAGCGTGAGATCATCAGTTCAGCCTAGGCTCCTGGTATCCCATTTTCTGATGGCTGCACACTGTAATCCTCTCATAAACTTCCCTGAAGGCAGCCTGATTTGTAAGCTCCCTAATGAAATGCATTCCCAACGTGTCAAACAGACCCAGCAGTTGGTCAATGTTGTATCATGTGCTAAAATGTATATGTTCTTTTGTAGCTGAGTTGGGCTAAACATAAAAGTCATTTGAACTTAAAAGTGCACATTCTTTCTCCCCTCTCCTCCCACCCCTCACCCTCACTGCCCTTACCCACCTCCTTCTCCTCTCCTAGCACCACTTTGCCTGACTGGGCTGGAAGGCTACTCTTTTTTTTTTTTTTTTTTTGAGTTGGAGTCTCACTCTGTCGCCCAGACTGGAGTACAGTGGCCACTCCCGGCCACTGCAGCCTCAACCCGCTGGGCTCCGGGGATCCTTCCGCCTCAGCCTTCCAAGTAGCTGGAACTACAGGCGCGTGCTACCATGCCCAGCTACTTTTTTGATTTATTGTAGAGATGAAGTCTCGCCAAGTTGCCCAGGCAGGTCTTGAGCCCACGGGCTCAGGTAATCCACTCACCTCAGCCTCCCAAAGTGAAGGATTACAGGCTGAGCCACCAAGTCCGGCTGGAAGGCTACTCTTAACCCCCATTACTGGAATGGAAAGCCACTCTTACCCACCATCCCCCCCATTGCTGGCCAGCTAATCAGCTCACCTAATGATTAAGAGAGCGGACTGAGGCCAACAGAAGTCTGTCTGAAAGCTTGGAGAGGGCATTGCCCACTTCCCTTCCATCTGTGAATATAAGGACATCGGACTGTTATAGGCCAGGGTTCTGGGAATCAAAGACTATTACAATTATGTTTAAACAATTTAAAGCTATAATTTTAAATGCTGACTTTCCCTTTCATCCAAATATTGCAATTATTTGCCCTTTCCTCTAAAAAGACTATAAAAGAATATATTGCAAATTCCAAAATGTTATCTAAAATGGCAGCATGACCAGGAGACTGTGTCATGTCAGTGATCACATAAATAAGTGTTCATGTAAAGTCTTGAGTCATGCTATAACTGTATGTAGGCTTCAAACCCAGGGTGGGCGAAGGGCTACGAATTTGGGGTAAAAACACTGGAATGAATTTGTGTTGCTTGGAGCAGGTTTTTTGGCAACGATGCCAACCCATCTCCCTTTAATCTGGTTATTGAAATCAATCACTCCCCTTTCTCCCAGTCTCTGCCTCTTGTGTCTTAACTGGCCTCGAAGGACAGTAGCAGACTGACTAAATAGGGCTGTAGGCCTTCTTCCCCTTCTCAACTCCTTTATACCCACTGCCTTCATATGAAGATGCTCAGTCGTCCCTTTCACACACACCCTCCCACCCCCTCACCTCAGCCAACTCCTGGCCACAACCTCAGTGTCACAATAGAGAAGGCACACCCCATTGGTGAGAAGGAGCATTTCCCCATTGTGGTAGATGCATCTACCCTGCAGCTCTGAGTTGTAGATGCCAAGTACTTATCATCATTATTATTATTATCATTATTATTACTAAAGTTGGCATTACCAATGTGCCATGACCCAAGACAAGCCTTTTATATGCCTTATCTCATTTAATCTTCACCAACACTATTACGCCATCTTACAGATGAGGCAAATCAAGGTTTAGAAACTTGGCCAAGATCTCCTAGCTAAGAAGTAACAGAACAGACGCCTGACACTACAACATGCTGCCTCTCATGGTATGGGCAAATGTTTTGATGAGTTGTAGTTAATTGTAATATTTTCCATAAATGTGCTTTTTCTTTTTTTCTTTTTTGAGTTGGAGTCTCACTCTGTTGCCCAAGCTGCAGTGCAGTGGCATACTCACGGCTACCACAGCCTTCATCTGCTTGTGCTCAGGCGATCCTTCCACCTAAACCTCCCAAGTATCTGGAACTATAGGCATGTGCCACCACACCAGGCTATTTTTATTTTATTGTAGAGACGAGGTCTCACCAAGTTTCCCAGGGTGGTCTTGAATCCCTGGGCTCAGGCAATCCTCTCGCCTTGGCCTCCCAAAATGCTGGGTTGAGAGGCATGAGCCCCTGCGCCCAGCCAAGTGTGCTTTCAACTATAATAATTTAAAAATAACGATCGTACTCCTACTAGCTGTGAAGGGACTGTTACTTTGGAGCCAAATGAAAAATTCCCCAACTGTGGTGTCCCAGCCACACAGCACTAAGTACCCTTCTGTTCTTTGTGGACTGTTCCACAAGCAACCCTGACATTTATGGTCCCACCAGGGCCTGGGTGGGGATTTGAAGAGGGGCCTGGGAAAGCAGGGATCCCACCTATCCTGGTGTACAGAGGCCATGCTTTAGCTTCTTCTCCACTGCCAACCCACTTCCCTTGGCCACAAGCAAAGGAACAACAGTGGAAATGCGGTTCCTGACATCCCCTCTGCTTTAAGTTTCTAACTAGCTATGCATGGGCCACCCCATCCTGGTGCCCAGAGCTGTGGGCACAGCAACCCCTGCCGGCGGCCTTCCCGCACCACCCCTGAGGGAGGCCCCGATGGACAGCCGGGCGCCCCGCCTGCAGTCTTGCTGCTGGGTGAACCAGCCAAGGGGAGCCGAGCGCATTCGCGTGCCTCAAACTCGCCCAGCTTGTGCCCTAAAGTGCATATTGCCATGTGTGCGCTGAAAGAAGAGGACTCAGATGGGCAGAAGCTGGAAAGAGGACAGAAGGATCCTGAGTCACCTAAGAGGCAGTCAGATGGTGAAGGAGGGCAAGCTGGAAGGGCTTGTCTCAGCCATGTTGACAAGGAAAAGCTACAGTGGAAAGCTGCGTTTTTTAAAACATGCATTCTTTTAAAGAGAGGCATATGCCTATTCTCTGCAAGTGAAAAGTAAATTATTCTCTAGGTTTATATCTAGAATGAAGGCCAGGACAGGTTCCCATTGCCTCCCCCTACCCCATACGTCTCAGCGTCCCTGACCTGCTCTCCTGCCTGCTGAAAACAATCTGGGGCACTTCATGTGTCAGCCATGTGACCTGCGCACCCACGGTCACCAGCCTCCTCCCATCCCTCCCGGGGCCTCTGACAGGGAGCACAGGCCCCTTCAATGTGGACTCTGCATGAGCACATGCGAAATGTTCACACTCTGAAGAGTTTAGAGGTGGTTTTGAAAATGGAAAGCCCTCAGCCTGGCATTCAAGCCAGGAGCAGGGCAGAGCCGGAGCTGATAACCACCTCAGTCCCTGGCTTCCCCCACTGCCTCTTCCAGAAACCTCATGCTGAACATGAGGCCGTTTTGGCAATGTCCAGCCCTGGCCATATTGCTGCTCACCTGGCCCATGAGCACAAGTCTGAAAGAACAGAGGGTGTGAGGTGTGTCTGGGGGCAGTGGAGAGGGTGGGGTGGGGAAAGGCCATCAGGGCTGGGTTTGGACATCACAGAGTCAGCATCAGGCTGACATCCATGGGGTACAGTTAGGACAGGCCCCAGGGGAACCCACTTATGGAGGACCAGCCCCAGGGGGACCCACCTATGGAGGACAGGCTGAGGGAACCTACCTATGGAGGATGGCCCCAGGGGAACCCATCTATGGAGGACAGGCCCAGGGGAACTCACCTATGGAGGACGGGCCCAGGAACCCACCTTTGGAGGATAGGCCCAGGGAACCCCATGTATGGTGAAGGCCATTTTAACAATAAGCTTTGAAGGGTCTCACATTCAACTCAGAGACACTGACCTTTGGATACATCATGTTGGACGGAACCCCCTGGCTTGGAACCCTGCTCCCTAGACCAGGGAACCCCAGCTCCCAGTCAGTGGGCCAAAGGTGTCTCCAGAGTTGGCACAGTTGGCTCTGCTTTCTCTCCTCCCTCCTTCCACCTCTGGACCATCTACTCTTCCAGATGTGAACCAAGCAAGTCAATATAGATTCACTGTCTTCCTCCCCCAGTACACTCCCCCAGACCTGCTCAGAAAATGTCTAGAGCCAGAGCTGGCAGAGGCAGAACCCTGCGTAGTGAGCCATTGGGGCAATGAAGGACCAACTGCATAGGGCGAGGTCTCTTCGCTTGCCTCATGAATTGGCTGGTCATGTGAGTTTGCATTGGCCAACAGGATGCATGAAAGTGATGCTGTGTGACTTCCTGACCTCAAGAGGCCTGAGGGCTCCCACACTGGTCCCTTGAAACACTGTTCTGCTTGTTATAAAGGGAAGCCAGGCCGGGCACAGTGGCTTACACCTTCATCCCAGCACTTTAGGAGGCAGAGGCAAGAGGACTGCCTGATCCCAGGGGTTTGAGAACAGCCTGGGCAACTTGGTAAGACCTCATCTCTACAATAAATCAAAAAATTAGCAGGGTGTGGTGATGCGTGCCTATGGTTCCAACTACTCTGCAGGCTGAGGTGGAAGGATCTCCTGAGCCCAGCAGATCGAGGCTCTGGTGGCCATAAGCATGTCACTACACTCCAGCCTGGTGGCAGAGTGACACTCTGACTCAAATAAAGGGGAAAAAAGGGAAGCTTCATTCACATACAAGAAAACAAGGAGTCATGAGAGAGGGAACCCAGGTGCCCAGTCAGCAGCCAGCGCCAGGGGAACCCATCTATGGAGGACAGGCAAGTGTGATGGCAGTTGCCCAAGCCAGCCCAGATGACATCACAGAGGCGCCAGCCAGTCAATCCACAGAACTGGAAGAAATTGTCCCTTGGTGTCGTTCTGAGCCACTCTGTTTTGGAAGGCTGGGCAGCAACAGAGAGCTGAAACACACACGTCTGTCCTTTTCACCACAGTTTCTGTAATACGATCTCAGAATTGGGCCTCTTTCTTCCTTGGTTTCACCTGAGGCACCAATATGATTGATATCAGACACTCCTGTGGCCAGGAGACACCCTCCCCCAGTACAGAATTCACAAGGGAAGTTATGAGACCGGTTCCATCACCCTGGCATGCCTGTCCAGGTCAAGGTGGGGAAAGGGGTCAGAGCAGGAGGATGGCAGGAGACAGGTAGGACAGAAGGAATCAAAGAGATGTGGTGGCCTCCAAGAGTTTCCCTGAGATGGGTGAGAGTTGTATCTTCTTCCCCAAGTTTCCCACCCCCAGAGGTTTACATGGGCCACGTGGAAAACTTTATAATAGTCTCGCTACAGCTGGGACTCAGCAGACACACAAGTCCCAGATGTGTCCCTGTGTCACCCAGAGTAAGCTGTGATGGCAGGCGGGGGTGGGGGACGACATGCAGAAGTCAGTCTGCACTTCAGGAGTCTCTTGGGTAGTGTGCACCCTGTGGACCAGATGTAGCGCTCAGAGGAAAGAACTGGTGTGGGGTCAGACAGGGTCCTGCCTCACAGGGCCACCCAGAGGGGCAGAAAGACCCCTGCAGCAAGAAGCTGGAGGTGAGCACAGGATTGCTAGGATCTTAGAAAGAAACTCTGAGGGACCTCCCAGAATAAAGATGCATCTTTCTACATCCGGTCAACTATGAGAGGCGACTCCCGGTGATAGGGGTCTCTAGGAGCCCAACATAATGGCCAACATATCAAACACCAGCCTTTCTAATTCCCGTACCCTAACTCCTACCTGCCCAGTTAGTCTTCAGGGTTCTGAAACTATGAGGGGGGAGCCCAA
This sequence comes from Carlito syrichta, assembly GCF_000164805.1. Lineage (NCBI taxonomy): Eukaryota > Metazoa > Chordata > Mammalia > Primates > Tarsiidae > Carlito > Carlito syrichta. Next base: position 95,838 of record NW_007245986.1, read on the forward strand.
AAAACCAGAGACATCTTTTGGAGGGCAGGCCCCTTGTAGTACAGGCATTCCCCTCCAGGTAACGCATAGGTTTTTATCTGGAAGTTCTAGGAACCCATCAGTTTTTATCTGGAAGTTTGAGTAAGTTGCGTCACGATTTGCAGAAGAAAGTTCCTGAGTTGTGGCAAACAGGTGACTGTTTTTTTCACCATGACAACGCACCTGCCACACTGTGCTGAGTGTTCAGCAGTTTTTGGCCAAAACGGCATGACCCCCGTGCCCCACCCTCCCTATTCACCCGACCTCACCCCAGCAACATTTTTTGTTTCCCCAGAGGAAAAAAGTCCTCAAAGGAAAATGTTTTGCTGATGTGGAAGAGGTGAAACAAAAAACGGCAGAAGC
>NW_007245986.1:96469-107135 GCF_000164805.1 Carlito syrichta
GGTCTCGACCCCGCGGGCTCAGGTAATCCACTCACCTCAGCCTCTCAAAGGCGCGGGATTACAGGCTGAGCCACCAAGCCCAGCTGAGCAGCGTATCTTGATGGGAATATTGCATCCAATGGAGAGTACTTTGAAGGTGAATGAGGTTTAAACATCTAAGAATAAATATTCAAATTTTTAAATAAATAAAATATGTTTTGGGAGGGTTCCTCCTTGTAGCTAGCAACCTAGAATTTCAGGGAGAAAAGGCAGCAAAAGACAGAGAAAAGCCACAGAGAGGTTTCCACCTGGCCCCCTGTCCCTTCCCACTGGAACACACCCAGCCCGAGACAGGCTTGAGGTGCGGAAAGGGATAAGGGGTGACATTAAGTCAAGTTCAGAGCTTGCATTCTCCTCTTGGGCTGGTCATTCTCATTTCTGAATTCTGAGTTCACAACTTAGAGTGACAGGAGGACAGTCTATCTGCTAAAATGAGTTGAAAAGCCCTTGGCCTGCTGGGTGGCACCTCAAGTTCCCTCTAGCAAGGTAAGAGGGCAGTGGGGGAGAAGTTATATTTTCATTACATCAATAATTGTGTCTGTTGACCATGGTAGTTATATTTATTTTGTCTGTTCACCATTTTAAGCAAATACACTTTTCAAACACCAAAAAAGACCGGACATGGGGGCTCATGCCTGTAATCCCAGCACTTTGGGAGTCTGAGACAGGCGGATTACTTGAGCCCAGGGGTTCAAGACCAGCATGGGCAACATAGTGAGACCTCATCTGTACAAAAAAAAAGCAAAACCCAAAATTAGCCAGGTGTAGTGGTACATGCCTATAGTCTCAGCAATTCGGGAGGCTGAGGTGGAAGGATCACCTCCAGGTGGAAGCTGCGGTTAGCTGTGATTGTGCCACTACCCTCCAGCCTAGGAGACAAAGTGAGACTCCAACTCAAAAAAAAAAAAAGTTTTCATTGTGCACTCTGTTCCCCCAGACGCTTCCTTTCATTCCTATTGTTACACTATCCTCCCACCTCCCACTCACACAAACTAGGGGGTGTAGAACTTCTCCCATCACATGACAACACTCTCTCAGGTACAAAAAGTCCCCACCTGCTCATCATTCGGGACACAGCAGCTGCAAAGACCATCAGGTAGGAAATGGCTTCCCCCAGGCACTTAGGCCTTCGGAAGAGTCAGCCCAGGTGTCTTTCAGCCTGCAGCCAGTCTCGCCTGTCTGGCATGCTGGACTTCACACTGGCTGCCTGCCTGGGGACCTTCAGAGACAGAAATCTGAGTGGGTTTTTGGACTTCACACCGGGAAGTTGAAATCAAATAAAGAAGATGGCTTGGCAGAACCTGTGTCTGTGCTTCCAGCAAGTACATTTATATAAATAGAAGATGTAATCAATTATTTAGCATACCCAAACATGCCTGGAGAATATAGGTACCACTTGCCAGCTCTTGGGAATTTAATGTATAATCGCAGGGGTGCGTAACGTGTGATGATGTGGCCTTCCATGGAGAGCCATGGCTGGGGAGGGAGGGGGTCGCATTTCACTCAGTCATCTGCAGGGATGTGCTGTATTTACTCGTGCGGCATAACAAAGACATGGTGGGAAGTGACAGTCATTTCTTTCCTGCAGAGAGATCTGTGGGCCAAGGAGGACACAGGTGAAGAACGGGTGCTGAGCCCTGTTTCTGACCAAGGAACAAATGATGCTAGGTGCCACAGGTTTAAATCACACTCCCACAGTGTGCCCGGGGCTGGGATTTGCGACCCCAGGAAGAAATCTTACTGGCTGTCCTACAGCCGGGGTGTACCTTGGCAAAGGGGTGTACCTTGGCAAAATCTCCAAGGTCCCCACAGCTCTCAGTCTTGCTGGAACCGATGTCTGAGCTGGTGACTTCATTTCCCAAGGACCCAACTCTTGGGGGCAGACACACGTTCTCCAGTCTCATAACCTGAACCAGAGAGGTGCGGGGATGTCCTTTGCCTACAGGCAGGTTTCCATGGGAGGCCTGGCACCAGGATGAGGACAGACATGGTTGGGGTGTTTCAGGCTCCAGGCAAAGGTCACCTGATGTGTCTACCACAACACAGATGGTCTTGCCCAGTAGTTTTTAAACTTGGGTTGGTACCCATTATACAACGATAAAATCATCTTATGAATCACACCCAGATACCATTTTACAAATTAAAATGATAGACTATAGATAAAATAGAAAGTGTCGGAGAGGGCTGCATATCACTAAGGTGGGCAGGAGGCAGTAAGGAATGGTGGTACAAAGTCTAGAACCTGAATGCAGGCTAAGTCAAGACCAAGTCTGGTTCTGCCAGACACCAGCCATACAGCCTTGGGCAAGTTATTGGATCTTGCTCTGTTCTGTTTCTTCGCTTGCAGAATAGGGCTAAGAATAGTACTTATCTCCTAGGGTTGATGTAAAAATTAAATGACTTGATAGCTATAAAGGGCATACAGCAGTGCCTGGCTCATAACAAGTGCTGTATGAGTTTTCATTATTATTAAAAGTTGCTTGGCTGGACGTAGTAGTTCATGCCTGTAATCCTAACACTTTGGGAGGCCGAGGTGATACCATTGATCACTTGAGGCCAAGAGTTTGAGATGCATCTGAACAACATAGCAAGACCTCGTCTCTACAAAAAATAAAAAAATTAGCCAGGCATGGTAGCACACGAGAGGCTGAGATGGAAGGATCACTGGAGCCCAGGAGGTCGAGGTTGTTGTGAGCCGTGATCATACCACTGCCCTCCAGCCTAGGCAATAGAGTGAAACCCCCTACTCAAAAAATAAATAAATAAAGTTGCTTTATGAAATCGTAGTCCACTAGCTGAGATTCCAGAACTGAGATCCTGTGTTGTCGCTGAATTAGAAAATCATGGGAGTAAGATCCAATTATAGGACCTGAGCACCCAAGGAAATAATCTAGAAGGATGAGCAGACCAGAGCGCTCCCGGGCCCAGGTGTGCGTTGAGTCAATTACAATGAAAGGTGCTTATATGGGATGAGAGGCCGTGAATGTCTATTTCCTGGAGCCCATGCTCATTCTCGATGTCCTCTCTGCCTCCTTCCTTTCTCTTGGGCTTTCATCCAAGACCACGATGCCATGTTTCAATCCACTAGTTACATTTAACCTTGAATTTTCTTTTAATCGGGTTCTCACCCTCACTGTTTAAAGTGGTATCAGCGGTACCAGCTGATTACTGCATTTACACACAAGCCCTTCCCTTCCTGTATTTCTCCCTCTTCCCAAGAAATCTGGACCAAGAGAAGGTGCCTGATGAGGCAGATGCAAGAGACTGGAAGCGTTTCAAGGCATGCTGGTGTAAGTGGGGAGAGTTCATGTTCAAGTGACATTATGATAAGCAAAACAGACTGAGTACTGAAGCGTGGGTTTTTCTCTGATATGTTGCTACAAGGGTTTGAGACCCACTGGATCTAAGTTCCAGCTCTCCCACTAATAGCTACGTAATTTCTCCAAGCTTCACTCAGGTCCCTCTTACATAAAATGGGAGTGAAACACACACACACACACACACACACACACACACACACACACACACACATAAAGCTGCGTGTGGTGGCATGCACATATCGTCCCAACTACTCAGGAGGCTGAGGCAAGAGGTTCACTCGAGCCCAGGATTTCAAATCCAGCTGACAACATAGCAAGAACTCTGTCTCTAAATAAATAGAAAATGAGCCGGGTGCGGTGGCTCAAACCTGTAATCCCAGCACTTTGGGAGGCCAAAGAGAGAGGACTGCTTGAGTCCAGGGGTGCAAGACCAGCCTAGGCAACTTAGTGGAACCTCATCTCTGCAATATATCAAAAAATTAGCCAGGTGTGTTAGCATGCACCGGCTACTTGGAAGGCTGAGAAGGAAGGATCATCTGAGCCCAGCAGGTTGACGCTGGGGTGGCTGTGAGTGTGCCACTACACTTCAGCCTGGGTGACAGAGTGAGATTCTGACTCATAAATAAATAAATAAATCGAAAACAAAAAAACAAAAATGAGGGTGAGAACAGCAACTTCCCCATGGGATTTTGTGAAAACCAAATATGGTATTTATTAAAGCATTTAACATCGTAGCTGGCATACAGTAAATATTCACACCGATGCCAGTTCTCCTTCCTGCTATGCCAGCCCTTGTGAGGCTTCCTGCGATTACAAACATGACACATAACGGTCAGTGGGCCGGGGCAGCTGTCCTTGTGCCATTGGCCAACTGACTCTGCCCCTCTTTATATAAGGCATTTCCCACAGCCATCATCCCTGTCCTTGCCACTAGGAGAAAACAAGACACCAATGGAGCAAAGCTCGGAGCAGCAGGTCACACAAGGAGGCCAGCTGCCACTGAAGGCCACGGCTCAGGCCTGTGGAATCAAGGAGAGGGAGAAGAAGAGCTGATCTTGGAGACCACAGATGAGTCAGTCTCAGAAAGGACAAAGGTGATCAAGATGACCGTCGGGGAAATGTTAGTTACCCGGGTGTCTGGGCAAGGGCTTTCGCTCATGCTGCCGTCTGAGAGAGTCCCAAAGAAGAGCAGAGGATTTGGGGCTGGGAGGATTTTAATATGTTTCTTGAGCCCATTTTAACAAAAGAGAATGACTTAATTTCGGATCTCAAATGAGCACCAGAATCTAGACAGAGTCAAACGAATGGAAGATAAAAGAGGAAGAGAGCCCACTTGCTGTCCAGAAAGCAGAGAGAGGGACTGCCCAGAGAACTGCCCAGGCTCAGGCCTCCGGGTAATGAGACCCTAGACAAGCTCAGGCATGGGGGAAGCTGGGGGAGGGGATGTGAGGAAAAGCCTTCATGATGTCTGACCCCCAACGTTCCTCTAGGTCAGCTGGAGGATGCCACCACATCCAGCTGGGTGTATTTCCACTTCACCAAGTATGCCAGGATTCTAAATTTAAATAATCCACAAGCAATGGTGTTTCGTTTTAACACCTGCCCAGCTGAGACTTCACACATCTGTTGCGATCTCTGAGCTGTGGGGGTCAAAAAAGTTGCAAAGCAGCTTTATGATTCCAGAAAAATGGAATGAAAGACAATGTTAAGAAATCTGCAGATGGTTACCTACTACGGATGGTTGGTCCTAGATAGTTCTGAGGCCCAAGAAATGGTGAAGGTGAATTTACAGAGGTCAGGGGAGGAAGAAGACAAAGTTGGGGAGAAGCAAAGATAGTTCCAAGTGCTCAGATTATCTTTAGACTGCAGACCTGGCCAGGATGAGTGGCAGCCCATCACAGACTCTGTGAACAACAGTCTTCAGTGGAAAAGGCCAGTGAGTGAAGATGGCAGTAACTTTTATCATCACCACCACTGTCATCAATAAGTGTGATTCAGGCTGGGCACAGTGGTCATGTCTATAATCCCAGCACTTTGAGAGGCTGAAGTGGGAAGATTGTTTGAGCCCAGGAGTTCAAGACCAGCCTGGACAACATAGCGAGACCTTGTCTCTACAAAAAATAAAATTTTTTTAAAAATTAGCTGGTGCTGGGCATGGTGGCTCATGCCTGTAATCTTAGCACTTTAAGAGGCCAAGACAAGAGGATTGCTTGAGCTCAGGAGTTCAGGACCAGCCTGGCCAACTTGATGAGGCCTTGTCTCTACAATAAATAAAAAAAATTAGCCAGGCATGGTGGCACATGCCTGTAGTTCCAGCTACTTGGAAGGCTGAGGCAGAAGGATCACACGAAACCCAGCAGGTCAAGGCTGTGGCCCATTTCATGCAATGGCACTCCAGCCTGGGTGACAGAGTGAGACTTCAACTCAAAAAAAAAAAAAAAATTAGCTGGGTGTGATGGTACATGCCTGTAGTCCCAGCTGCTTGGAAGGCTGAGGTGGGAGTATTGCCTGAGCTCAGGAGGTCGAAGCTATGTTGAGCTGTGATAATGCTACCTCACTCCTGCCTGGGCAACAAAGTGAGATCCCAACTAGGAAGGAAGGGAGGAAGGGAGGAAGAAAGGGTGGGTATAATTCACTACAATGTGTGAGCCATGGACAGATACTGTCTTCAAGAAGCTCACAGTCTACCTCAGCAGAAGAGACTGCCTCACCTCCCCTTAACCCTTGGGTGGGCTCTCAGGCCACGTCTAGGTCCCAGTGGCACAGGCAGGTTAACAAGAGAAAAGCAGGCATGTTGTTGTCAGTCATTCTTACACATGGTGATCTTCACAAGGGCACACAATCTGAAGAGGTGGACAAAGAAAGATGTGTTTATGCTTCTCAAACAAGAACGATACATATGTGGAGAAAAGGCAAGGGGCTCTGGCCAGGACAATGTTTCATTGCTAAAAGCAGCTTAGTATCTTCACGTTATGAAAACATGTATCCATCTTGGCAGACAGGAGTCATACAGAGATGCTAGACTCTAAGAGATAGTCCCAAAGGCCAACGTTATACAACATCATGCTAAATCACCCAATATTCTACAGAGGTGTGCTTAAGGACAACTGTGACATTAAGACATTAGGGACCAGTGCCCTAGAGTCATCAAAGAACTGACTTATGTACGGTTCAACGCTGTTCAATTTTAGCCAGGTGCAGTGGTTCATGCCTATAATCCTGGTACTTTGGGAGGCTAAGGTGGGAGAAGCACTTGAGCCCAGGAGTTCAAGACCAGCTTGGACAACATAGCAAGACCTCATCTCTACAAAAAAAAGTAAAAATTAGCCAGAGCCAGGTGCAGTGGCTCATGCCTGTAATCCTAGCACTTTGAGAGGCAGAAGTAAGAGGATTGCCTGAGTCTGCAGGTTTGATACCAGCCTGGGCAACACGGCAAGACCTCATCTCTACAATAAATACAAAAATTAGCTGGGCATGGTGGTGTACGCCTGTAGTTTCAGCTATTTGGAAGGGTGAGGCAGAAGGATCGCCTAAGCCCAGCAGGTCAAGGCTGCAGTAGCCGTGAGCAGCATGCCACTGTACCCCAGCATTGGTGACAGAGTGAGACTCCGACTCAAAAAAAAAAAATTAGCCAGGTGTAGTGGCGCGTGCCTATAGTCCAAGCTACTCAGGAGGCTGAGATGGAAGGATTGCCTAAGTCCAGGAGGTCAAAGCTGAGGTAGCAGTGATCATGCCACTGCACTCCCAACTGGGCAACAGAGTAAGATCCCAACTCAAAAAAAAAAACACAAAAAACACCAAGCCATCCCCTTTAGCCTCATGCTGGTTTGGGAGTTATTTACCTGAAATGACTTTAGGCATCACACCCCCAAGCACATTTTAATAGGAGGCAGTAAGGACTATGGAATTGGATTTCATGGGTTTAAATCCCAGCTGCATACGTATCAGCTGTGTAACTGTGGCCATTTAATTAACTGCTCTTAGCCTTGATTCCTCATCTGTAAGTAGGAACGTTCATGGGATCTACCACGTACATTTGCAGTGAGGGCTCTGTAAAGTATATAGCTCAGGGGGTGGCACATAGTCTGCCCACAGAAATGGCTGCTTTCATATATATTACCGAGGAAGGGGGCTGAGAGCTAGAGGGGAAGGGGGATGGCCAATGGGAGGATGGGCACTGCCTGGCCGTGGGCCCACACTGATAACTGTGAGTTCCATTTCCTGTCTTCTGTGTTTAAAGGGGGTGAGTGAGCACACATAGACACGGAAGAGCCACTCACAGCTCACAGGGAGCAACACCATCAATTCCCGCTGCCAGGTGGAATGGCTCACACCTGTAACCCCAGCACTTTGGGAGGCAAGGCAGGGGGATCACTTCAGCCCAGGAGTTCAAGACCAGCCTGGGCAACATGGCGAGATCTTGTCTCTACAAAAAATAAAAATAAAAAAATTAGCCAGGCATGGTGGTGCATGCTTATAGTACCAGCTTCTCAGGAGGCTGAAGTGGGAGGATCATCTGAGCCCAGGAGGTTGAGGCTGCTATGAATCATGATTGTGCCACTGCACTCCAGCCTGGGCAATGGAGTGGTGAGACTCCAACTAAAAAAATATATATACTGCTTAACACATGCAAGAGGTAAAGGGAATGAAAAGAAATTCAAAATTAGAAGCAAATTCAAAATTAATCGCACTTTGTGAAGATTAAGAATGTGGTGGGGACAACGGGTGAGGGAATTCATCAAGGCTAATAAAACTTAAAGGCTCCAGGAAGCCATGAAGAGCCTTCCGAGCCTCGCAGAATACAGTGTCATCTCTGCCTGCCACAAGAGAGTTGCTGTAGCTAAAAAAAGGTACGGGACCAAAAGGCAGCTAATTATGTCTGTCTAAACGCAAGTACTGCAGGCAGGAAGAAGCTGACAAAGAGGTCTGGTGGGGAGGGCCCAGAGGCTGGATTCTATGAAGTTCACCTCATGTTTAAGGCCAGAGGGAAGTTGGTTACCTAGGGCTCTCTGGCACAAAGTTCCCCTGAACCTTGGAGCCAGCACCCAAGAATGTAAGAACACGTCTTCCCAAAGGTCCCTGTGGGGAAACACTCAGTGAGATCGGTTTCTTTGGGTTTTTGTTTTTAGAGAAAAGGTCTTGTACTCCCGGGCTCAAGCAATCCACCCACCTCGGCCTCCCAAAATGCTGGGATGACAGGTATGAACCACCGTGCCTGGCCATGAGACTGGTTTCCTTGTTAACATGCTCCTAGGTCCTTGCTCCTTCCTCATGACACTTACATTCATCTCTGCTATTATTTGTCTCCCCGCTCCCAGTCTTTAGACTTCATGAGACAGGAGCCAGCTCTGTCTTGGTTTTCCATTGCATCTCCAGGGCTTAGCAAAGAGTCCACCCTAAAGCACACAATAAGCCCATAATAACTGATGGAACATGTAAATGAGATGAACAAACTTGCCAGCAACAACAGGAGGTGGGATAGCATAGAATATTTTCTTCTTATTTCACAAAACCCTTAGGTCTCCTAGGACTGAGAAAAGTCAAACCATACGTACACCAGTCAGAGATGTAACATCCCTGTATATGCTATGTCCAGGTTATAAATGTTTGTCTCGGAGCACAAGGGTTAACATTTTGAATATTTTACTTTCTAAAAAGAAATCAGTCAAATTAACCTCAAAAGCATACTGTAAGACCATTTAATAGGTTAAAGTGTTTTAAACTATCTCATTAGGAAATAATAATTTTCTTTCTTCTTAATTTGAGATGAGGTCTCACTGTGCTGTCCAGGCTGGCCTCAAACTCCTGGGCTCAAGTGATCCTCCCTTCTCAGTCTCCCAAAGTGCTGGGATTACAGGCATGAGCCACCGTACCTAGCCACAAATAATTGCTTATGCTTTTTATTATAATGGGGTTTACTGTTAATAGAAAAACTATAATAAAGTAGTATATGTGTATGACTATGCATGTATGTGACTGTATACACACAAGTGTACTTCCCATCTCTTGGAGTTAATGACACCTGGGAAAGCCTGGCATGTTGGCCCATTTGGTGACAACCAGGCACCACATCTCCCCTGCTGGCAGCTTCTTGTATTGCTGGCATAGTGCCTTCCCCAGAGATGGTGAATCCTAGATCACACAGCTGCACACTCCTTGTGTAAGTCCATGTCAGACATTGCTAATCCATAAGGGCACTGTCCCCGAGTTTAGACACCACCTCTGAGTTGTTTTAGAATAGTACCCTTAGAATGATGTTCTCCAATTCCATCCAAGTTGCTCAAAAGACATTTCATGCTTTTTGATGGCTGAATAGTACTCCATAGTATATATACACCACATTTTCATTATCCACTCATTGGCTGATGGACATTTAAGTTGATTCCACATCTTTGCAATTATGCTGCATGTTCTCGCCTGTAAACTGAGAATGGCATGATGGACACTGGAGACTCAGGAGGAGGAGGGGGGAAGTGGGAAAGGGACAAAAAACTACCTGTCAGGTACAGTGTGCACAGGTAGGGGTGGGGGGTACATTTAAAACCCAGACTTCTTTGTCACTATACAATGCATCCATGTAACCAAAAACTATTTGTACTCCCAAATCTATTGAAATTAAACAACAACAGCAACACAGCTCCCCAGCCAGTCACTACCAATTCATTAAAATTGGGATACAAGATGAACCATTCTTCCCTCCCTGGCCTCAGAGTATGTGCTCTGAAGATTCCAAAGGCACATCTTCTCCAAAGCATTTCAAACTCTCCCATCCTAGATCCACAGTTCAGAGACATTCTGCATCAAGTACTCACAAGGCTCCACTAAATAGTCCAGTGCTAATCTGTGTCACATATGCTTGTGTTCTGTTCTCTATTTCATTTTTAAAATGCTATTTGCAAATTGTGGATACAGGTGGTGATCTGCAGTTCAAAAAATCTTGCTTTGAACAACTACCTTTGCAAATTCCACAATGTTAGGGTCATAGCAAAAAACATCAGGAGGCTGTGCCAGCCTTCCCTGTTAGGTAAAACACTGCGCTACAGGGCCACGGCTGGGTGTGATCCCTCCATGATGCCTGTGATTGCTGGTCTTTGGAATGATCCAAGAATGCCTGACTCACCAGGGCATGTCCTTGGCCATGAGCAGGCTGGAACAGGAGGCACATCCTTACTCTTGTTGGAAGAATAGTTGGTGGTTGGGCATGGTGGTACCCCTGTAATCTCAGCACTTTGGGAGGCTGAAGCAGAAGGATTGCTTAAGCCTAGGAGCTGGAGACCAACCTGTGCAACAGAGCAAGACCTCTGTTG
>NW_007245986.1:107155-121015 GCF_000164805.1 Carlito syrichta
CTGGCATGGTGGTGCAAGCCTGTAGTTCCAGCTACTCAGGAGGCTGAGGTGAAAGGATCACCTGATCCCAGGAGGTCAAGACTGCAATGGCCATGATCATGCCACTGGACTCCAGCCTGGACAAGAGAATGAGACTCCAACTCAAAAAAAAAAAAGGCCAGGCTCAGTGACTCAGCCTGTAATACCAGCACTTTGGGATGCCGAGATGAGTGGATTTCCTGAGCCTATGAGTTCGAGACCAGCCCAGGCAACTTGGCAAGACCTCATCTCTACAATAAATAAAAAAAGTAGTTGGGCGTGATAGCACATGCCTGTAGTTCTGGCTACTTGGAAGGCTGAGGCATAAGGATCGCTGGAGCCCAGCAGGCCGACGCCGGGATAGCCGTGAGTGTCCACTGCACTCCAGCCTGGGCAACAGAGTGAGACTCTAACTCAAAAAAAAAAAACATGAAAAGAATAATTCAAAATGCCCTTCTTATCAGAATGAGGCAGATAAGCCACTGCTGCCACATGAAAAATAAACTCGAGACCAGCATCACAGAATTCCAGCAAAAACCATCTGAGCTCTTCCGGTTCATTAAGTCACATGCTCTCTCCCTCCGGTATCCTCGCTAACTGGCTAAGTCACATAAGTCTCATGCATTATTCCCCTCTTCAAGCCTCCCTCGACTGCCATGCACCCAAACCCTGTGCCTGCCCATTCCTGCCCAGGCTAGGTGTCCTCCTCTGGGCAAATCTCTATGACCCCCTTGCTACATTGTATCGAATTTCACAACCACCTTCCCACATGCCCTCCTGGAGGACAAAGGTGGTCTCTACTCCACTCTCCCAGTGCCCAGGCACGACGTCAGCCTCATGACAAGGTCTCAAAGACGTTTCTTGGAGAACTTAAGACAGATTCAGGTACCAAGGAGGACAGGAGTTCATGTATTTGAGGGAAGAAGACATGCGGATTATTTCAGAACCCTCACCTCCCCCGATCCTTACACAGGAGAGGAAGAATTGCATTCCCATCACAGAGGTGGGTAAGCTGAGGCCATGAGGACCCCTTCTTTGTGGAGAGGAGGGAGTTAAGACACAACCATGGAGAGGGAAGACTATCTTTTCTCTACGTTGGAAAATGTCTGTTAGAAAAACATTCTTTTCCCCTAGACTACAAGTTGGAAGAATTCCTGAAAATAGGACAGTAACAGAATACTGAGTTGTGAATTTCTGCAAGAAACCCTGCTCCATTAGAGACCCATGTTAAAGTAAAAGAAATCCCCATGGATCAGTAGGCAAGAGAATTGCTACTGCAAGGCCTGAAGTATTTAATGTCAGTTAGATGTGATTTTAAACTCATACATTTGCTTGGGTGTGGGAATGTGTAGTTCTGTGAGGGTTAGGAAAAGCAGAAGGCAAAACATAGACACCATCTTTCTAAGGTTGACCTTGACTTTAAAAAGTCATCTCAAGTCGGGTGAGGTGTCTCAAGCCTGTAATCCCAGCACTTTGGGAGACTACGGCAAGAGGATTGCCTGAGTCCAGGGATTTGAGACCAGTCAGGGAAACTTGGTAAGACCCTGTCTCTACAATAAATTTAAAAATTAGCTGGGTGTAGTGGCACATGCCTGGTTCCAGCTACTAGGAAGGCTGAAGAGGAAGGATCGTCTGAGCCCAGCAGGTTGAGGCTATGGTGGCTGTCAGCATGCCACTGCACTCCAGCCTGGGAGACAGAGTGAGACTCCAACTCAAAAAAAAAAAAATCATTTCTACAAATAATTGTGCAGAATGAGGCAACATCTCGACACTCCAGGGTCTGTGGAACTTGGCAAGGTGGAGACGGGCAGTGATGCAGACAAAAACGAGCTATTTGGAAGCAGCCGCTAACACGTTCTGGCCAGGACAGGCAGTATTCAGCTTATCCTGGTTCAGATGACTTAAAAGCTGGCGTGGACAAGCTGTAACTATGATTCAAAAGTACTGGAGCAAGTGGCTGCTTGGCTCAGGAGAGAGATGGGGCTGGGGAGACAGCATCTTCCACCTCCACGTGGCTCTGGGACTCACAATCATCATTTTAAAATCCAGCTGATTATCCCCTCACCAAAACCGAGCCCAGAGAAGCCTCTGCATTTGTTCACCTCTGATCTTTCCAGCCCTATGGCTTATTTAACATGGGATATTCACCCCATGAGCACACACACCCACTCAATTCTCTCCCTGTCTTTACACACACACACACACACACACACACACACACACACACACACACACACACACACACTCCCACATTTGTGTTCCTTTTTCTCCCTAAATAAACCTACTGGTTACAGATTTAACCTTACCCATCAAATACTGAATCACATTTTCCCAAAACTGACATCACTTTACCCCAGAGCTGAAAGGGGATCCACTCCACTACCATCAAAATGTCTTTCACTCAACTTCCTGCCTCTCTTCCAAAAAGCAAAAACTCATGAAGGCATGATATGATATCAGAACTGCAAAGACCCTCAGGATCATGTGAGCCTTGGATGTACGTGTGTGGTCTGGGGACCTGCACCGTTGACTCTGCCCACGGATCTGAATCCACACAAGACTGTGTGTGATTCCAACACATACTCCAATCCAAGGGACGTGGGTCTGGGCGGAGCTTCTCAAGCCTGACCCGGGGAGCCTTCATAGCCAGCCAGGCAGCTTCACCTGAGACGGAGTTCTAGATGTCAGGATGTGTTAGAAGCCCCGGGTGAGCTGGGTGGCACGACTCCGGTCAAGCTGCCCATTCTGCAGAGAGGCTGAGTGACTTGCCCAAGGTACTGGCATTAACCATGGTGGGGCAGAATCCAGATGCACAAAGCAGGGAGCCCTGGGCCCTCAGTGAGAGGACTCCAGCAGTGGCAAGATCTACTCCTGAGCCCTCGGGAGTCTGGCTCTTCTTGGGCGGAATTCCATGGGGGAAAGGTTTTCAGGTCAGAGTGTTCATGGGGTCCCCCAAGCTGCTCTTTCAGGTCAGTGTTTCACAGGGTCCCCCAAGCTGCTCTTTCAGGTCAGAGGGTTCACGGAGTTCCCCAAATTGCTCTTTTTGAACTGCTCTCTGCTCTCAAAGAAAGTATTTCATATGACTTGGAGTGTTAGCAACCTATGTAACCAGGCCAGGCACGGAGGCTCATGCTTTCTGAAGCTGAAGTGGGAGGACTGCTTGAACCTAGGAGTTTGAGACCTTATTTCTACAAAAGATAAAAAATTAACCAGGCATGTTGGCACATGCCTGTAATCCCAACTACTCAGGAGCCTAAGTCAGGAGGATCACTTGAGCTCAGGAACTTGAGACTGCAGTGAGCTATAATCATGCTACTACACTCCAGCCTGGATGACAGAATGAGACCCCAACTCAAAAAAACAATTTTATTTATTTATTTATTTATTTATTTATTTATTTATTTATTTATTGAGTTAGAGTCTCACTCTGTCGCCCAGACTGGGTGCAGTGGCCGCTCCCGGCCACCGCAGCCTCGACCTACTGGGCTCCGGCGATCCTTGCGCCTCAGCCTTCTGAGTAGCCGGAATTACAGGCGCGCACTACCATGCCTGGCTAATTTTTTTATTTTATTGTAGAGATGAGGTCTTGCCTGCCGAGGCGGGTCTCGAACCCGCGGGCTCAGGCAATCCACTCACCTCAGCCTCCCAAAGGCGCGGGATTACAGGCTGAGCCACCGAGCCTGGCTAACAATTTTTTTTAAAGGCTCTGCTTTTCACTTCCTGGATTTTAATATCACAGAAAAGGGGCTGAACTCTCTAAGAGGGAGAAAGGTGAGATGCAGGGTCTGTTCATCAAGATGTTGAGGAATTCTCTGCTCAGTCACTTGGCTGCTGAGGAGGAGTGGGTGGGTCGTACGCAGGGCAAGGGTCCACCTCCCCCAGGACATGAGGAAGTTGCCCAGGGCTGCTGTCTATAATTTCTTCGAGCCACCTTCACCTTTTGGGGTGGAGGCACTGAAGGAGACAACTCTGGTTCCTCCTCTGCTTTCCGGTTTGCTCTTCCTGAAGGCAATTTAGAAGTACAGTTCTTGGGAGGGGGAGCCCGTGCCATCTCCAAGCCTGCAGAGCCTGGGGGTGAAGCTTTTATTTTTAGCACCAGGATCTGTGACCTATATTTCCCCTCTTCTACTGACAGAAGTGACAAGCCTCAAAGCCCAGGACACAGAACCGGGCAGACAGACGCCCTCTGAACACTCTGCTCAGAGGAACAGCAGCAGTAAGACACCAAGACCCCATCACAGACAGAGACAGAGGCTAAACAGAAAGTGCCAGGGTGTCAGGGTGTCTGGGTGAAGGGTGTGCTCAGTAAACTGGAGGGGAAGAAACAGTACCTTCAGAACTCAGACACTAGTCCACAGCCAGAGCAAACCATGCGGTTAACAAGAACAATGCAGGAATGGCATGGGGGGGCTACAAATTAAAGGCAAAAGGAGAAAATTAGTAGGAGTGTAGAGAAAACTAGACAAGAGGTGAAAGAGGTAAGAGAAAGGGTGTCAGGATGTTCCATTACCAGATTTCAATAGTAGATCCTATCCAACTCATCAGGGTCCCTTGGTCAAACAGGAAGAAGACAAGGTGGACTAAAACTATGCAATCAGGCT
This sequence comes from Carlito syrichta, assembly GCF_000164805.1. Classification (NCBI taxonomy): domain Eukaryota; kingdom Metazoa; phylum Chordata; class Mammalia; order Primates; family Tarsiidae; genus Carlito; species Carlito syrichta. Next base: position 111,775 of record NW_007245986.1, read on the forward strand.
GGGCACAGTGGCTCACCCCTGTAATCTCAGCATTGTGGGAGGCTGAGATGAGAGGATTACTTGAGGGCAGGAGTTCAAGACCAGCCTGGGCAACACAATGAGCCCCCATCTCTACAGTCAATCAATCAATAAATAACAACCTAATCAAAAGACTGCTTAACACCATCAGATCACGGTTTTTTAAAACATGTCTATCATCAGTAAGGGTGCCTGATCCCAAACCAGGTGAAGTGGGAACCAAAGTGAGGCCCAAACTTTACTGTACAATGACCATTTGTATACCTAATCCTGCATTGTACCCACCTTTAAAATAAAATTTTTTTAATAAAAAAAAATAATAAAAAACATATCTAGTCTCTACTATGATCTTATTCCACATTTTATCTTCATTTCTTAAAACCTAACCCTCTAAATCTCATTTTTCTGGCCTGTCTTCCTGTGACAAGATTTCAAATGCATGACAGCATGTTAAAATTAATTTTATGCCTGAAATGCTGACGGCTGGCCCCACTGTGTTTTTTGTCAAACCTTCATATTTGAATCTGCCACCCAGTCAGTGAACTGGAAACGGAAAGGACTCGTTTCAGATTATGAAAGACTTTAGACCCTGAACCGCCCCCCAGAGTTTTTTCTGACCCATCTGTCACCTAAGTATGAAGTGGGATTGTGACTTGGTGTCAGTGTGGAAGTCCTGTCCTGTGCTCAGTGTGCAGAGGCTCCAGGAGGAAGGCCACAGGTCTGAGCTAGACCCACACGTGTACTCACAGGCACCGCACATGAGGTAGGTATAACATGGACACAAATTGCTTACTCCCTTCTGAAATCCTTCGTCCATGGCATCACCACACAGTTGGTCACAGATGTGAAACAGTGGGTAGAGATGCCCTCAGTGGTGGTGGTGGGTCACCTAGACCCCTCCCCATCCTCCTGAACCAGTCAGGACAGGCACAGCACCATGATGACCACAGCATGCCATGAGCCAACTACTTAGTCTGGTGTCCCAGCTGCTCACTCGCCATGGGCTGTTGGCCGAGTCACTCAGTCTCTCCGTGCCTCTACCTCCTTATCTACAAAACCTCTCGAAGTGTTTCTAGGAGCAACGAGTTAAAATACTTGATACATGGCTGGGTGCGGTGGTGTATACCTATAATCCCAGCACTTTGGAATGCCTAGGTGGGAGGATCACTTGAGCCCAGGAGTTCGAGACGAGCTGGGGCAACATAGTGAGACCTTGTCTCTCCAAAGATGCAAAAATTAGCTGGGTGTGGTGGCATGCACCTATAGTCCCTGCTACTTGGGAGTATCGCCTGCACCCAGGAGGTTGAGGTTGCTGTGAGCCATGATTGTGCCACTGCACTCCAGCCTGAGTGACAGTGAGACCCTGTCTCTTGGGGGGAGAAAGTACTCGATACACGCAGAACCATATCTGACACATACAGGTACTTGGTATTGGCTAAGACTTCCTGTTCCTTACCCCTACATCCGGGCACTCATCAGGAGCTGTGAAGTTCAAAGTCCTCTCCAGCCACACTCCAGCTGTTCCTACTCCTAGCTCTCACCTGGACCAGCCCAAGAACCCCCCCCACCCTCGCCCTTTTGTAGTCCTGCACCCCAGACCCATCTTCCTCAGAACCACCCAGTGACAACACATGACTCCAGGCTCTCTGGGGGGAGCCCGGATGTCTCGGTATGACCCCCCCTCCCACCCCTTTCCGGCTTCCTGTCCAGCACCTCCTCCCTGTCTCTTTCCCCCCACACTCTGGGTACATGGAGCTGCCATGCACCCATTTTGCTGCCCCAACTCCAAGTCTCCATCTGATGCCTCCATGGAAAAGTCCTTCCGTTCCCAGTGTGGTCATGATGGGTCTTGTCTGGACATGGATCGTCTCTCCCTCCTTCAGGGAGTGGCCTGGGCCAAGGCTGGTCTCTGAAGGGTGTGCACATGCCCAGTAATAAGTCGTGGGTGCAGCTGACCAAGCAGAGCTAAAGACAACGTGGGCGTCATTCTTTGTCGGTGTCATTACACACACCGGGTAAGAATCTGACTTGTTAACTACTCACCTGTGAGACTGCTTGCTGTGCTGCTGAGGTTTAAGTCTTCACTGACCAGCTGCCATGGTTTTTCTTGTATACTTTTTTGGTTTGGATTTTTTTGAGTCAAGAGTCTCACTCTGTCATCCAGGCTGGAGCACAGTGGCACCATCATGGCTACCACAGCCTCAACCTGCTGGGCTCAGGTGATCCTTCCATCTCAGTTTTCCAAGTAGATGGGGAACTACAGGTATGCACCACCATGCCCAGCTCACTTTTGATTTATTGTAGAGACAAGGTCTTGCCAAGTTGCCCAGGCTAGTCTACAACCCCTGGGCTCAGATGATCCTCCCTCCTTGGCCTCCTAAAGTGCTGGGATTACAGGTGTGAGACACCATGCCCAGCCCCTGTAAGTTTTAATAAACCAATGTCTTGGAATCTGTAAACATTATACCCAAGCCCTCTCGACTTGGGGCTGCCGTGTCATAAGCCATTACTTCCTTCAGAGGGCTCCCCAGGGTCCCAATCCCAGACCGACTCCTTATCCTGGATTCCCAGAACCCTGTGCCTGTCTCCCACCCATACCCACCCAGGCCTGCAAGCCTCCCTGGGTCTCGAGGACAGGTTCACCTCACATTTCACATGCCAGCACCACCACAGCCAGTAGAGAGGGGGTGAGTCACTGAACTGTACTGAATAGCCCCACAAGACAGGTCTTTCCATTCTTACTTCAAAGGTCAAGAAACCAAAACTCAGAGAGAGGGAGGACAACACCTGAAGCCACAAAGCTAGGGAGTAGCTGGTACCTACCCATACCCATATCCACCATCGTGCGGAGCAGCTGTTAAGACTGTGGACTCTGGAGCTGGTGCTGGGCATATATCCTGGCTCTCCACTTACTGGCTGTGTGACCATGGTCAGGTCACTTACCCTGTGGAGCCTCATCTGTAAAATGGGGGTGATGTTAGCACCCCCATCAGAGGTATTGTAAATAAGGAACAAAATTAACACGTAGTCCTTGTTACATCCTAAGCCCATATACAAACTTCAGGGGAAGAAGTTCCTGACAAATGAAAAATACTAACACGATGCGTCTTCTTAAGTCTGGCCACCAGCTTCCAACACTTTTGTAGGACCTGGCACCCAAGTCCGGCCCTTTGGTCAAGCCATGCCCCCTCCAAACCTCTCCCTGATCACTCCAATCCTAGATGCAAGGCTGCTCTTTGAATTCCTACGGGACTCATTATCTGGACACATGGGGCCTTGTATGCCTGTTCAGGCTCACCATGGTGTCACAGTCAATACCACAGGTGGACTGGCAGCCTCCCAAGGGATCCCATGCCTCACTCATTCCTTGTTTTAACTTCCACACCTCCCACGGTGCCCAAGCACGGCACACACACACACGGAGAGAGTGAGGGTGGGAAGAAGCCATGGCCACCCGGAGGATCCCTGATGGTGGACTTTATTGGTCATAGATAGGCCGCATGACACATGGCGGGAGAGCTGACATCCACCACACATGTCACCAGCATGATGGTTGCTTTGGACAGAATTCAGGCTGGGGGACTCTAGCAATACTGCATCAAATGAACCAATTACAAGTCACAGGCATCCTCCGGTCATCACCTAAAGGCAGAAGGAAAGGGGCCACGCCCATACCAGTGTCAAGAACGGCGGCTACCTCTTGAGAGCCATCGCAGCTGGCACTGCCTGACACTCCTGACACCAGGGAGGGGTGCTCCACGAGGCTCCACGGCCAGTCCAAGTCTTATCTCCCCTTCTGAGGTTAGTCCAGGATGCTCTATCCCAAGTCCTCTCCCTCCACCTAACACCTAGATTCTGTCCACACCAAGGGAAGAAGGCTTTATGAGCAACGAGCAGAGTCAGCCAGCTGTTGCTATGGTGACAGTGGTGCTTTCAGGAAACCCATCTGTGTTCCATGGTCCTATAGACTCACCCTTTAAAAAAAAAAAAGTCAGGGTTTCACTCTGTCTCCCAGGATGGAGTACAGTGGCAGGATCATGGCTCACTACAGCCTCTATCTCCTGGGCTTTTCTCCAGATGATCCTTCCATTCAGTTTCCTGTGTAGCTGGGACTACAGGTGTGCGCCACCATGTCTGGCTAATTTCTTTCTTTTTTTTTTTGAGTTGGAATCTCACTCTGTCTCTCAGACTGGAGTATAGTGGTGACCTGCTGGGCTCAGGCGATCTTTCTGCCTCAGCCTTCCAAGTAGCCGGAAGTACAGGCGTGCGCTACCATGTCTGGCTAATTTTTTGATTTATCGTAGAGATGAAGTCTCGCCAAGTTGCCCAGGCTGTTCTTGAACCCATGGGCTCAGGCAATCCCCTCACCTCGGCCTCCCAAAGTGCTGGGATTATAGGCTTGAGCCACTGTGCCCAGCCAATTTCTTTTAAAATTTATCATAAAGACGAGATATCGCCAAGTTGCCCAGGCTGTTCTTGAACCCATGGGCTCAGGCAATCCCCTCACCTCGGCCTCCCAAAGTGCTGGGATTATAGGCTTGAGTCATTGTGCCCAGCCAATTTCTTTTAAAATTTATTATAAAGACAAGATATCGCCAAGTTGCCCAGGCTGGTCTTCAACCCCTGGGCTCAGGCATCCTCTTGCCTCAGTCTCCCAAAGTGCTGGAATTACAGGTGTGAGCCACTGCATCCGGCCTCACCCTGACCTCTTATGCAGGTCGCATAGCTCAGGGCCCCAGAGTCTTCACTCCCACAGCACCTGCACACAGCCTCCTTCTTTCCTGTCTTCTAGACTTCGCAGTTCCCCCGGAAGCCTTAGTTTATAGAGTTAGCTCTAGGGGCTAACTCCAAGAACGAGCTCCAGTCTCCTAATGCTTAGCAAATGAAGCCGAGCTTGCATCTCTACACTAGCTGAGCACTAATGTCACCATGGCAACAAGAGGCTGCTTGCTGGGATGGAGAGAGTAGGTGGGCCGAGGAAGGGTCTGCGTCAGTTGTTTTTCTCCTGACTGTCAGAAGAACAACATTGTTTATTTGAAGTTTCCCTTTCATTAATTCAAAAGGGTCAGGTACAGTGGCTTACACCTGTAATCCCAGCACTTTAGGAGGCCCAGGCAGGAGGATCACTTGAAGCCAGGATTTCCAGACCAGCCAGGGTAAGACACTGTCGATATTCAAAATAAAATACGTAATGATACCTCAAAAAAAAAAAAAAAAAAAAGACTATATCTGAGGGACACACAGTGAGACCGTGACTCAAAAAAAAAAGTCAGACCAGTAATCAGGAAGATTAGGATAATGAAAAATAAGACCTCACTAGCAGGGCATAGTGGCTCACATCTGTCATTCCAGCACTTCAGGAGGCCGAGATGGGATGATCCCTTGAGCCCAGTAGTTCAAGACCAGCCTGGATAACAGTGAGAACTCGTCTTTATTAAAAAAAAAGAGAGAGAGAGAGACCACATCATTTATAAAGCAAGTTAGTGACAAGTGGAAGGAGGTAAGGCAGGACCAGAGGTCCTGGCAGTAATGAGGATAGCAGTATGTGACTATCTGCAATGAGGTTATTTTACAATTAGCATAGTGAGGACACAGGTCACTGGGGGAGGGAGTGTAGTGTCCTGACTCCAGAAGCATGTCATGGGGCTGGTGGGGGTTTCGGTGAGCCCAGAGTCACGGGACATGCAGAATGAACAGCAGACGAGGAGCTTTGGAAATGTTTTTGCAAGAGTTTTACCCCTTGTCTCTCCAGGCAATGATGTTTCCTTGAAAAGAAGAGGTGTGGCTGGGCTCAGTGGCTCAGCCTGTAATCCCAGCACTTTGAGAGGCCGAGGCAAGTGGATTGCCTGAGCCTGAGGGTTCAAGACCAGCCCGGGCAACTTGGCAAGACCTCGTCTCTACAATAAATCAAAAATTAGCTGAGAGTGGTAGCACACACCTGTAGTTCCAGCTACTTGGAAGGCTGAGGCAGAAGGATCGTCGGAGACCAGCAGGTTGACGCTAAGGAGGTCATGAGTATGCTACTGCACTCCAGCCTGCGCGACAGAGTGAGACTCCAACTCAAAAAAGAAAAGAAGAAGCCGGGCTCGGTGGCTCAACCTGTAATCCCGCGCTTTGGGAGGCTGAGGTGAGTGGATTGCCTGACCCCGCAAGTTCAAGACCCACCTGGGCAACTTGCAAGACCTCATCTCTACAATAAATCAAAAAAATTAGCCAGGTGTGGTAGCACACACCTGTAGTTCCAGCTACTTGGGAGGCTGAGGCGGAAGGATCGCCGGAGCCCAGCAGGTCAAGGCTGCGGTGGCCGGGAACGGCCACTGCACTCCAGTCTGGGCTACAGAGTGAGACTCCAACTCAAAAAAAAAAAGAAAGAAAAGAAAAGAAGAGGTGCAGTCGAGAGAGGCTTGTGATGTGCAGGGGAGAGGCTCAGGCCCGAGGCCAGTTCTCCCATCCACATGCCGGGTAACATTGAACCTGGTCTCGTCTCTCTAGCCTACATTTTTTTTTTAAGTAGCAAGGCAGATTTTTCACAGAAAATCTTATGCAGAAGCTCAACATATTTAACAGAGAACAAGACTGTCTTATGGGGGTGGAGGCTAGAGGCTGAGACCCCAACTCACCATTGCCCTCTAGGTTCCAGTAGGTTCCCTGGACCCCACAGCTCCCCTCAAGCACTGATTCTCCCTGAAAGGTCTTCCAAGTCAAGGGTTAAGGTCTCTGGGTTCCAGTGCCAGCACCGCCCGAGGCTGGCAGGACAAGGCCTTTGTGGTCTTTGGTTTACTAACCTAGAAAACGGGGCTGGAAGGATCTGTAATGTCCCTCCCAGTCCCAGCACGCCGTCTTATAGATGGACTCTGCCATTTAATCAGTTAATAAAAGGCCACCACACTGGAGTGGACTATAAGGGGAGCTATTAGCAGAGCAGGCAGTGTTTCCCAAGCTCATTCGCATTTCACCCACTTACAGAGGACTCGAGATATTTTTATGGATGGAAACGAGATCAGCAGTTTTGGAAACCTGCATCTCAGTAGCCCACTGAGTAAAGCCCAACAAGTGAGCTAGTTCAGCCTGTATTGTGCCTGTCTCTTGTTTAAAAATCTCCTGCAGCCGGGCTCGGTGGCTCAGCCTGTAATCCCGCGCCTTTGGGAGGCTGAGGCGAGTGGATTGCCTGAGCCCGCGGGTTCGAGACCCGCCTGGGCAGCGAGACCTCATCTGAACAATAAATCAAAAAATCAGCCGGGCGTGGTAGCGCGTGCCTGTAATTCGGCTACTCGGAAGGCTGAGGCGGAAGGATCGCTGGAGCCCAGCAGGCGAGGCTGTGGTGGCCGGGAGCGGCCACTGCACTCCAGTCTGGGCGACCGAGTGAGACTCCAACTCAAAAAAAAAAAAAAAATCTCCTGCTGTAAGAAGGCACTTGAAAACACTACAGAGCGGTTGCTCAGAAGTAATTGAGTATGGTTACACAAGAGAACATTCTTATTCTTAGGAAATACATATGGAAGTATTTCACAGGAAAGGGGCCCAATGTCTTCAACAAACTCCTGAGTGGTTTAAAAATATGTATTTATATGGATGTATTTGGGAGGAAGAGCGAGAGAGGCACGTTGTAAACACATGGTTCATCTGGGTGAAGGAGTTCTCTGGGTGAGCAGGCAGTCCTTGCACTATTCATGCAGCTCTTTATAAGTTTAAAATTATACCAAAATAAGGTCAGGTGCGGCAGCTCACACTTGTAATCTCAGCACTTTGGGAGGCTGAGGTGGGAGGACTGCTTGAGTCCAGGAGTTCGAGACCAGCCTGGGCAACATAACAAGACTTCATCTCTACAAAAAATCAAAACAGTAGCCAGGCAGCATGGCATGCACCTGGAGTCCCATCTACTGGGAGGCTGAGACAGGAGGATCACCTGAGCCCAGCAGGTCGAGGCTGCAGTGGCTGTGTTTCATTGCACTCCAGCCTGGGCAACAGAGAGAGATACCGACTCAAAAAAAAACCACACACACATACACACAAACACCAAAATAATAAAAACTTACACAAACAAAAATGCTCAGAAAAACACCTCACCAAAATGCATTTGTGTTTCCCTCCCACGGTCTGTGTAAACATCCTGTCATATCTCAATTTAGAACTGTCTGTGACATTTTCCCCATGTCACTCCCTTGTCCCCTGTTCCCACCTGCAGGCTCTGGGGCTGAAGACCCGAGTGGGTGTGGCCACTGTTCACAGCTCTTGGGCTGCTCTGTACACTCCAGGGTCTGCTCTGTGCATTCCAGTGTGAGGCAGTGACTAGGGGTCCAGAGTGCTAATCTATCTGCAGAGACCACGGAAAGTGGCCCACTGGCCCTGGATCCCTAACCCCCCTCACTCGGTGATGCACTTGCCAAGCAGTGACAAGCATAAACAAGGAAGTGGAGACTATTCCGCAAGGGAGAGGGCCGAGATGCTGAGACGCTCGGGCTCTTCACTTCTGGCCCCAGCCCCGCATTCTGTGTACACCAGTGGCTCTGACCGCCAGCTCCCCGATACTCTGCCTGTGCACCCTTCCCAGAGCAGGACAGAATAGAGGCTGGGCGAATGCCCCAAGAGCATCTGTCAGCCGGTGGTGGGTCAGTGTCCCCATGTCCTCGTCGTCTGAGGCATACTCCCACTTGCATGGCCTCCTGGGTGTCCACAGAGGGACGGAGCCCAGCCACCCCATGTAGCATGTGACATGCCCTTGATGGGCTCCTCTCATCCCGAGGTCACTTCTCTCCCCTTCCTGGATCACCTCCCAAATGGACTACCAGCACTCAAGTTGCTCCCACAGGACCCACCGCGAGATACATGGTGTTTCAAGGAGAGAAAGACGCCAATTTCATTAGGGACCTGCCAACTGTGTATTGGACACTGCACCTATGTTATCTTGTCCAATGTTCACAACAACCTATGAGAAAGAGATAATTACCCCATTCTCGAAGACACAAGAAGGTGGCCAAAAAGGGAAGTATTTTGCTCAAGATCACACAGGTTGCCCAGGGGTACAGCTCCCACCTGTAATCCCAGTACTTTGGGAGGCAGAGGCGGGAGGACTGCTTGAGCTCAGGAGTACAATCGAGATCAGCCTGGGCAATTTGGCAAGACCCAGTTTCTACAAAATATCCAAAAATTAGCCAAGTGTGGCGTTGCAAGCCTGTAGGACCAGCCACTCGGGAGGCTGAAGTGGGAGGATCGCCTGAGCCCA
>NW_007245986.1:121149-142781 GCF_000164805.1 Carlito syrichta
AAAAAAAAAAAAAAAAAAAAAAGATCACATAAGCAGGGAGGCTGGGGAGGAGCTAAAGTTTGACCGTACACCCATACACTGCAAGGCCCCACGCCAGCCTACGCACCTGCTTCCTGAATCCTGGCAGGTCACCACTGACCAACTCCCCCCACATCCTTCAGGGGCAAAACGCTCTGAGTTTATTCTTTTTTCTGGAGTCTAAAAAGAATTGGAGAAGTTTGGCTCAGGCTCATACGTATGTGCAGCTGTGTGATCATGCCAGTCACATCCTGTGAGCGGGCCCTACCTACCCTCCGGACTTGCAGTCCTGTGAGGGAGCCACACCCATCATCACCTATCACAGCCACAAGTGTGTTAAGACACAGGCACGGCCATGCATTCAGGAGTTGTTCGACCCAACTGCGGTTTCAGAGAAGTGTCCTAAAGGACACAAAACGATCCAGGAACACAGTCCAAGGTTCTTGATGGTAAGTGTCAGCAGCATGCAGTCACTTCATAAGTATGTGAGCTGGGGTAAAGAGTCTGGAATGACAGCCAGCATCCTGGTCTGAGTGACAGGCTGGAACATGGCTCCACTACCAAGACTGAGACAGAGGAGGGAGAGCTGGGGGATGCTGAGGCCATTTTTTTTCATGTGTCACTAGATTGGACAGTGGTGGGTATCCTCTAGGTCAGCCAAGTAAGCCTTCCCAGAGTGCCCTGAGTTACATAGGAGGGATCTCCGTCATATGGGGGGGGCACATGATGCAGGCTTGGTCAATCATCACACCTCACCCCTACCCCAATTACTTTTTTCATTTTTTTTGAGTCGGGGTCTCACTGTGTTGCCCAGGCTGGAGTACAGTGGCACGATCACGGCTTACCAAGCCCCCGACCTCCTAGGCTCAGGCAATCCTTCTGCCTCAGCCTCCCAAGTAGCTAGGACTTCAGACATGTGCCACTACATCTGGCTAATATTTTTTGTGGAGTATTTTTTGTAGAGACGCAGTCTTGCTATGTTGTCCATGCTAGTCTTGAACTTCTAGGCTCAAGCAATCTTCCCACCTTGGCCTCCCAAAGTGCTGGGATTATAGGCGTAAACCACCCTGCCCTGCCTATCAATAACTCATGAGCAGGAACATAACCTGTATTAGTTAGTTTTGGCTGCCTAATAAACATACCCCAAAACTCAGAGACTCAGAAGTAACAACGTATCATTTCTCACAGTTCTGCGGGTTGGCCGGGTCTTCCCATCCAGGACGGTCCAGGATGGCCACATGTCTGGGATGGCTGGGCCTCTCTCTCTACTGCCCTCTCCTCCCCTTGCAGGCCGGCCTACGCTTCCTCCTATGAAGGCAGAAAGGTTCCAGAAGCCTCTAGCATACCCTCCCCAAACCCCACACACATGCAGTGCACAGCCCTTTTCATAGCACGTGTGCTGCCTGACAGGCCGTTAATAGTCTGCTTGCTCCATGAGGCAAGACAAGAACTGTGTCTGTATCCCTCATCGTCTCCATAGTGCCTGGCATCCAGCAGGTGCCGGGCAGTCATATGAGCTATGAATGAATGACATTAATACGTTCCAAAGAGGAACAAATGAAGGGACCAGCTTCTATGAGCACCAGGGGTTTACTCAAGGAAACCTGAGGGCAGGGCAACATTTCGGGTCCCACAACACTGCAGTGCCTGGCATGGGGGGTGCTGACGGCTTCCGTTCCTGACCCTGGGGACCCCAGCCAGAGTACAGGAAACAGGGCCTCACACTCAGGCACCAGCTTCAGGGGAGACAATGGCAGCTTTCTGGTCCGCCCCCTCTGCATTCTGCAACGCATGTGTCCTCCCCGCCTAGGCCCTCAGTGCCAGGAACTGGCTTCAGGCCCCCAAAGGCCACAGACAATCCTCTCTTTTCATGGCAACAAGGCCTGCACTGTTTGGCCCACACACCCTCCTGCTCCCTCTCTCTCACTCTGAACTTCTCCTGGGCATCCTGCCTCTGCCTCTCCTGGACGGAGGACAGGCCCCGAGAGGCGCACGCCAGTCACTCCCTGGTCCACCCCAGTCGGGGGGCCGCATGCTCCTGCAGGGAGCAGTGAGACAGACAAGGCTGACTTTGGCTGAGTGCAGGCAGTTGGACAGAATGCCTCCAACTCGCTTTCCTCAGGGGCTTCACAACTCCAGCCCCACACGTTACAGAGAATGAAAACAGCCATGTGTCAAAGGCTGACTCTCTCCCCTGTGACATGATTGCTGTTTTGGACATGACAGTTCTCTGATTTGGGGAACTGGCCTGTAATCACAGGGTGTTGTAGCACGATGGCTTTCAGCCACTAGACGTGGCAGGAATGTCCCCCTCCAGCGTTGACACCCGAAAAAGTTTCTAGACACTGCCAAATGCCTCTGAGGGGGAGGGTCACCCCTGGTTGAGAACCACTGGTCTAAAGCCTTAAAAATGCAGAAATGTATCCTATGGAAACGCACCTCAAAATGTATTAGAAATGAGTCAGGATGTGGCATTGATGCTAACAGCAACATTGTAACAAAAGAGAATTAAGTACCTCCCATCCTTGGAACACTACACTGCCATTAAAAAGTAATCTGTGAGCCTCATCTATGAACATGAAAAGGGGTCCATGATGTGTTAACAAGTGAAATAAACAAAATTAAAGTATTATAGTGTAAAATAATCATAAAGAGTGAGATGAGTTATGCATAAAGAAAAAAAAGCCCGGAAGGCCACAGTCGAAAATGTAAATAATCGTGTGGTAGCTCACACCTGTAATCACAGCACTTTTGGAGGCAAAGGTAGGAGGATTGCTTGAGCCCAGGAGTTCAAGACCAGCTGGAGCAGCATAGTGAGACCTCATCTCTACAAATCAATCAATTAGCCAAGTGTAGTGGTACGTGCCTACAGTCCCAGTTACTTGGGAGACTGAAGCAGAAGGAGCATCTGAGCCCAGAAGGTCAAGGCTGCTATGAGCCTTGATGGTCCCACTGGACTCCAGCCTGGGCGAGAGTGAGACTCTGTATCAAAATAAATGAAAAATAAACTAGGAAGAGACCAGTGATGTTTTTCTTCTGCTCGCCTATACATCCCAGGCGGTCCACACAAGCAAGTTCTACTTCATCTATAAGATGCAAATCAAATTCCTCAAATGAAAGAGCAGCCCAGGTGTCTGGCACTACTTTCCATACAGAAACCCACTCACCATCCTCCCTGGAGGAAGAGTGACCCCCTGCAGCCCTTTGGCCTCCCCCAGTGTATGAGAGGAGCGAGAGGTGCGCTGCCTGAGGGTCACAGCTCAGCAGACCCAAGTCCCTCTGTCCTGTCTCTCCCCCTGCCCCTCCTCTGCCCCTAACGCCGTCCTCCCAGAATTCTGACTGAGGTGGCTGATGCCAGGCTGAGGCTGAGGCATCTGCAGCTTACCATCAGCAGAGCATGTGAGGTGCACATGGGGTAGGGTGGCCTGTAAACCTGTCCCCTCGATGCCCCCACTCCCAGCTCCTGCTGCTCTCTGCAGCAGCCCACACGTCCCCTGGACTGTTCCAGCCTCTCCAGACCAAGGAATCCAGCCCAAGACTCCCTGTCTCTCACTGCTAATGGTCACCTCGGCTCAGCCAGGGGAGGCAAACCAGAATGACAAAATGCAAAGCCAGTGTTTCTGCCTCTTGCCAGAGAACAGACTGCTGGGAAAAAGGCGGCAGGCACTGGCCAGGAAGAACCAGAGGACAGCAGCGGAGGCCTCCCTCCCTGTTCACTCCTGCTTCACTCAAGCCCTTCCTGGGGCTGCCTGAGGATAGATTATTTTTCTAAAGTGGGGAGTGGGGGAAGTTGAGATTTCACTCTGTCTCCCAGGCTAGAGTGAAGTCACACAATCACAGTTCACTGCAGCCTTGACCTCCTGGGCTCAGGCAATCCTTCTGCCTCATCCTCCCAAGTCGCTGGGAGAATGTATCCTCTGGATCCTATACCCAGTTTGATTTATCTATCTATCTATCTATCTATCTATCTATCTATCTATCTATCTACCTACCTACCTTAAAGGCAAGGTCTCACCAAGTTGCCCAAGCAATCTTCTCACCTCCACCTCTCAAAGTGCTGGGATTACAGACATGAGCCACTGTGCCCAGCTAAATTTGTTAAATTTATCACAGAGATGAGATCTCACCGTGTTGCCCAGGCTGATCTCAAACTCCTGGGCTCAGGCAATCCTCCAGCCTTGGCCTCCCAATTGCTAGGATCACAGGCCTGAGCCACCGCATCCGGCCCCTACAGGGTGGATTCTGAGCAGGGCTGGCTGTGAAACTCAGGCCACAGGGTGCAGGGTGAGGCACCGCCACAGGTGCAGGGTGAGGACATGTGTGATGAGGGCATCGGGGAAGGCAAGGAGCAGGAGCGTGGGGGGCTGGGGGAGAGAGCCCTGCTGAACAGCATGTTGTGCCCACCCTTCCAGGACTTCACACTCATGAGCTCTGGGAGAAACCTGGGTGGATGACAGGGGTCCGCAAGTTCTCCTGAAGCCCCTGGAGCCAGGCAGTCTCAGACTCTGTCAGAGCCCCTGAGCCACAGGCCTCATGATGTCCCTGTGGATTCAGTAATGAGACCAGAGATGGCAGGACCCGATGCTGCCTGTCCAAGGTCACAGCCACCAGGCGGAGGCTGTGAGAGTCTCAGGGTTTCCCTCCTCGGTCCCTCCCCTTCTCACCCTGGAATGTGGATTCCCCCAAGAACTGGACCAAGTCCCTTTCAGACGGCATCAAACATCCAGTGCAATTAAGACAAGTTTGTTTTTTTTTTTATTAGAAAGTGAGTCCTGGCCAGGAGCAGTGACTGGACCTGTCACCCCAGCACTTCAGGAGGCTGAGCTGGGAGGATTATTTGAGCCCAGAAGTTAGAGACCAGCCTGGGCAACACAGCAAGACCCTGTCTCTACAAAAATAAAAAAAAATTAGCCAGGCATGGTGGCACATGCCTGTAGTCCCAGCCTTGGGAGGCTGAGGTGGAAGGATCATCTGAGCCCAGGAAGGAGGTTGAGATTGCAGTGAGCTGTGATTGTGCCACTGCACTCCAGCCTGGGCGACAGAGTGAGACCCCAAAAACAGTACTGTATAAAAAGTTTAGGTCATATTTTGCTACCAAATGGATTCATTAGGTCAAGTTTTCCCTCTAAATCAGTTATGATAATCAGTTTTCAAAGTTGTTGGCTGGGTGTGGTGGCATACGCCTGTAATCTCAGCACTTTTGAAAGGCCAAGGCTGGAGGATTGCTTGAAGCCTTGAAGACAGGAGTTCAAGACCAACATGTCTCTGGGATAACACAGCAAGACCCTATGACTCAAAAAAATAAATAACTAAAAAGTCAAAGTTGTTCAGAACCATGGTTAAGATACTGTGGCCTACACTCCACAGGGTTGTCGTTATGTGGCTTTGGCCCAGGACGCAGGAATTCCACAGATGCTGATGAACATTCTTAGCCACCAATTTTCTTCACAGTTCCTCATCCCATGTCTAGTACGTGCTGTTATCTGCTTGCAATGCTTTGTCCCTGATGTCTCTGCCTGGATACCTCCCACTCACATTTTCAAAGGCAACTCAGCATCACCCTCTCATGTAGGCATCCTTGACCACGCTCCTCCCCCAGGCACCCTGGCCTCAGGCCAGCCTCCGCCCTGGCATTCATCACCCTGGATCCTAACTGGCCTCGGTCTCTCCTTCTACATCCCAAGCTTCTCAGGGCAGGAATGACAGTCTGCTCACCTGGGTATGCTCAGCACTGGCCCCCATGAGGCCCAGGCCTGCAGGGGTGAGGAAGGCAGGACTCCACTGGACGCCTCTGTCCATCTGTTGCCTGCATCCAAGCAGGGGCAGCAAAGAACACCCCAAGTGCTCCTCCCTACCCCAATAAAACTCCAGTCTGCACATTCAGCAGCATCACAGCAAGCCTGAGAACCTCTTCTGCATCTTACAATACTTCATCTTTCTTGTTAACCCAGTTAATATCCATCAGGAATGGCCCTGGCCCAGGGGATACCTGGGACATCAATGAACACTTCAGCTATTCAGCAAAAATGGATCTGAGTGCAAAACTTCTCCCTCCAGTCTTCAGATGAAGATACACCAGGCCA
Organism: Carlito syrichta; assembly: GCF_000164805.1. Taxonomy (NCBI): domain Eukaryota; kingdom Metazoa; phylum Chordata; class Mammalia; order Primates; family Tarsiidae; genus Carlito; species Carlito syrichta. The sequence goes on from NW_007245986.1 coordinate 127,251, forward strand.
CCCGAGGGGGGCATGGGAGCCCAGCCTGGCCCGCTGCTTCTCTGGGGCCCATCAGGGAGGTCTGGGCACGGGCCGGGTGGCTTTGCTTCTAGTGTTTTGTGTTTCCTCCTCCCCCGGAAGACTTCAGGGCGAGAGGCAGGCCCCGACAGTGCTGGAAGGCTCTCCCAGCCCCCTCACGCTCTCAGTGCACAAGAGAAGACCAGCAGGGCCCCGGGGGAAGGTCAAATGGGACTGACACCAGCACCAGCTACAGTCTGAGACCCACTCTCACCCAAAGCAAGAAGGACTTGCAAGAGCATCTCCTTTGGGCGGGAGAAGGAATTCAACAGCAGAGGAAAGAGAAGACCTGTTCAGGTTACATATGGTTTGAAGGTGTCCCCCAAAGCCCACCTGTTGGGAATTTGACCCCAGGGTGTGGGTCCTGGAGTTACTGCTCCTGTGAACAGATTAGTGCCGTTATTTTGGGAGTGGACACTTGACTAAGGAGGCACTTGGGCCTCTCGCTCTCTCTCCCACTCTCACTGCCCCTTCGACGTGGAACAACGCAGCAAGGAGACCCTTGCCAGACGCCGGCCCCTCAGGCCTGGACTGCCCAACCTCCCAAGTTGTTAGAAATACTTTTCAGTTCGCTGTAAATTGCCCAGTCTGTGGCACTCTGCCACAGTGGCACTAGACAAACTATGATGAATGACCGTTCTAGGTGGGGGCGGGGGAGGATCACTGTTCCTCATCACCCCATGGGCCCATAAAACCAGCTGTCACAGGGCCCTTGCTGACCATTTGCAGGCAAGGACCAACTCCTCCCAACACCCCAGCTGCCCAGTCACCTTCCAGAGCCTTCCTGCTGTCATGCATCAGGGGGACAGAAACATTCACAGGGGGCCCTTGCATTTTGGGCCAATGAGGAGCCCGGATCCAGGATGTCCCAAAGACTGCATCACCCCCACGGAGCTGTGGTGTATCCCCAGAGGGGGAGGACAGGTCTGGACAAGTGTTAGATCCTCTCCAAAGGAAGGACTGGAAAGTCCCCAGAAAGAGGGACTGCAAGACCCCAAAAAGAAGGACCTTAGGGAAGGGCTCTGCGGACCCCATATTTAGAATTAAGAATGTGCTGGCTGGGTGCGGTGGCTCACACCTATAATCCTGACACTTTGGGAGGCAGAGGCGAGAGGATTGCCTGACTCCAGGGGTTTGAGATCAGCCTGGGCAGCTTGGTGAGACCTCATCTCTACAATAAATTTAAAAATTAGCCGGGCGTGATGGTGCACACTAGTAGTTCCAGCTACTTGGAAGGCTGAGGCGGAAGGATCACCTGAACCCAGCAAGGTTGAGGCTACAGTGGCCATCAGAGTGTCACTGCACTCCAGCCTGGGCAACAGAGTGAGACCCTAACTCAAAAAAGAAAAAAAGAAATATGCTAGGATCAGATACAGATATGGTGGAAGTCCAGAATTATGGCAGAATAACAACATCAGTGTGCCTGTGCACTTCTGGAGGCAACAACGACCCCAGTACTGGGGCTGGTCCTTCCTGGGAAGCAACTGACGCACCTAATTTAGTACCCGTGCCAATCTGAAAAAGAGGTTTCTGGATGCCTCCCACAGTGCAGGCTGAGGTTTCTGCCTGGTGCTGCTCATTTGAGGTTTTCTTCAGGCCTTTTCCACACCTCTTTCTTCCTCACAGCTTGTCCTTGGGCATCTAAGGAATGACCCAAGTTCCTCTCCCTATCCCACACCACCCCCCAAAACAAATCTCCAGGTCCTAACACTCTCTCTTCTCTTGTGAAATTCTCACTCCCAGAAGGTATCAGTCCCATGTTGGAAGAAAATACAGCTGAAAAGAGTTCATACCCATGCAGGGACCCCTTCAAAGGGGAGGCCAGCACAGCCAGGCACCCTCCTCGGGGTGACCTTACCCACCCTGTGGAATCTTGGCTGAGGTGAGTTCAGTCAATCCAGCTGGGAGCTACAGAGTCCCAAGAGGGGGAAGGGGTGGTACTGAGCAGCAGGGGACACAGCACCACCCCCACGCTGCCTGCTCTTGGACCAAGTGCCTCCAGCCCACCAGGTGTAAGAACCATCAGGAGAACTTGTTAAAATGCAGATTCCAGGCTGGGCAAAGTGGCTCATGCCTGTAATCCCAGCACTTTGGGAGGCTGAGGCGAGAGGACTGCCTGAGCACATGGGTTCGAGACCAGCCTGGACAACATTGTGAGACCTCGTCTCCACAATAAATCAAAAAATTAACTGGGCGTGGTGGCACATGCCTGTGGTTCCAACTGGGAAGAAGCTGATGCACCTAATTTAGTACCCATGCCAATCTGAAAAAAGAGGCTTCTGGATGCCTCCCACGGTGCAGGCTGAGGCTTCTGCCTGGTGTTGCTCATTTGAGGTTTTCTTCAGGGCCTTGCTGAGACCCTAACTCAAAAACGAAAAAAAGAATGTGCTAGGATCAGACACAGATATGGTGGAAGTCCAGAAATACGGCAGAATGACAACACCAGTGTGCCTATGCACTTCTGGGGGCAAAAACTACCCCAGTACTGGTGCTGGTCCTTCCTGGGAAGCAGCTGATGCACAGGGCTTGGCCTGGGCTTGGCCTCCAGAGATATTATTTCTGTACTTGGAAGGCTGAGAGTGGGGAAGGATCACCTGAGCCCAGCAAGTCAAGGCTGCAGTGGTCATGAGCATGCTGCTGCACTCCAGTCTGGGGGACAGAGTGAAACTCCTACTCAGAAAACAAACAAAAATGCAGATCTCAGGCCAGCGTGGTGGCTCACATCTGTAATTCCAGCTCTTTGGGAGGTGGAGATGAGAGGGTTGCCTGAACCCAGGGGTTTGAGACCAGCCTGAGCAACTTGGTGAGACCTCATCTCTACAATAAATCAAAAAATTAGCTGGGCATGATGGTGTGCACCCATGGTTCCAGCTATTTGGAAGGCTGAGGTGGAAGGATTACCTGAGCCCAGCAGGTCAGGACTGTGGTGGCCGTGAGCATGCCACTGCACTCCAGGTCGGGTGACAGAGACTTTGACTCAAAAAAAAAAAAAAAAAAAGCAGACTCCTGGGCCTGGGTTTGGCCTCCAGAGATACTATTTCTGTAGGCCTGGATGGAGCCCTGGAAGCTGCATATTGACAAACAGCTAAGATGACTCTGACAGACAGTCCACAACACACCAAGACATGTGCCTCCCTCCCAACCGACTCCTACTTCTCATCTCCACCCCTTACAGTCTCTCAAAGCCATTTCCCCAAGGACTGGGGGCAGTTAGTCAGGATGTGGCCCCCAAGGTGTGCTGTGTAGACAGTGTATCCACAATGACCTCAACCAACACTTAATACTCAGGGATTTACCGATGCAACCATCTGGAATGTGCTCCAACCTAATCTAAAAGGAAAAAAAGAAAACAAAACAACTGAAGAGGACACTCCAAGGACACAATGGCCTCAAATGTCCACCGTGGGTCAGATATGAGCAAGGCTGAATGTCCGGAGTCTGATGTCTATACTGTGGCCATGTTCTCATTCTTAGGAAATGAAACGTGGAGGTGTTTTAAGATAAAAGGGCACAATGTCGCCAATTTATTCTCAAATGGTTCAAAAGTTGATACATACACTCATGTGTGAATATACAAAGAGAAGAAGGGATTCAGCAAGTACATCAAGATGTCAACTGGGAATCTGTACATGGGTGCTCTATTCTTAAAAGAGATATGAAGAAAAAAGTCCCCAGGTGGGAGAGGTGGTAACAGACTCCATTCTCCTTACTGTTTTATATATATTTGAAATTTCTTTCTTTCTTTTTTTTTTTTTTTGAGTCAGGATCTCACTCTGGCACCCAAGCTGGAGTGCAGTGGCAGGATCATGGCTCATATACAGTCTCAAACTCCTGGGCCCAAGTGATCCTCCTGCCTCAGACTCCCGAGTAGCTGGAACTATAGGCGTGTGCCACCACACCTGGTTAATATTTTTATGTTTTGTGGAGATGAGTTCAGGCTGGCCTTGAACTCTTCCCAATGATCCTCCCGCCTCGGTCTCCCAAAGTACTAGGATTACATGCATGAGCCACTGTGCCTGGCCACTAAAAAAAGGGACCTTAGTAATCAAAAAAACTGAAAGGGGGAGGGAGGAAGGGGTGGAGGGATGAAAAGCCACTTATCAGGTACAATGTGCACAGGTGGGATGAGGGGGTCCACTTAAAGCCCAGACTTCTTTGCCACTATACAGTGCAACCATGTAACCAAAAACTATTTGTACCCCAAAGCTATTGAAATAAAGAAAAAGAATGACCTACACCAAGCTTCAGGTGATGATTTGAGTGACACGGACCCCAGGCTGGCCAGAGCCTGGATGCTGTTGGCAACATCATGGCAAATGGACTGAGTTAGAAACACCTCCTGTGGAGTTAGAAACCCTGTGGTGCCAGCCCCTCATCCTGTGCTCCTGATTCCCCCACCCAAAGGAAATAGCATTATAATATTACCTGCACCCTGTTATTTTTCTCTGATGATAATTACCAATGCTCTGAGCCGGGTGGAATCTTACACAATTATAAACCAGAAATAAAAATCATGTTTTACATCGGTGCCTCTATCACAAAGGAAATTTCTATCAAGAACAGTGAGTTACCAAAAGTTCCAGAATTCAGACTGGGCCCCAATTCCTTTCCTGACATTTTCCAGGTATGCATGAGGGGGACCCAAAAAAACTGGAATTTATTTATAAAAAACCATGTATCTATTCTTACCCCATCACACCATCAAAACTAGGAAGAGCAGGAGCAAGCTCCATAAGCTCCCCTGCAGGGTTGGGGCAGTCCCCAGGTGGACAGGTATGCAGGGTCAAGTCAGCTTCCAGAATCCTGAGAAAGTTCCCTCTCTCCCCAGTCCCTCTCCAACATCACACAGAAAGTTCTCTAGCACGTGGGGAGGAGGAGGAGTTAAGGGATACAATGCAAATTTCCCTTAGAAAGAAAGGCCACAAGGTAACAAGACTTGCTCACTTATTCCTGATTCACTCACTGAGTGCCTTCACTGCAGGGCCTCTAAGCCATAGCTGGTGTGGACAGAGGCACCATCCAAGAGCTTGGAGCCCCATGGAAACAACAGACAGTGACAACACACTGTGATGGCCACAGGGTTCCAAATATGAGGGGGACCCCCTAAAAACCGGAATTTATTGATAAAAAGTATGTTTTTATTCTTACAGGTTTAAACTTCAGTCACCTTCAAAGTACTCTCCATATGATGTAACATACCTATTGAGATGCTTTTTCCACAGCTCAAAAGTTTTTTAACTCATCCATTTGGATGCCTTTTAGTGCTTAGTGCTTCTGGCGGTTTTTTGTTTTGTTTTGTTTTTTTGTCTTCCACATTGGCAAAATGTTTACCTTTGAGGGCTTTTTTCATCAGGGAAACAAAATAAAAACCGCTTGGGGCAAGACTGGGTGAATATGGAGGTTGAGGCATGGGGGTGATGCTGTTTTGGTCAGCTCAGCTCAGTGTGGGCAGGTGTGCTTGTAAATCACCCATCATGAAATGGACAAACGTGTGGAAAGAATCTCCAACAACAAAAATTCTCTGAAGTCAAATGCAGCCTCTCACAACAATGCTAGCTAGTACATGGATGCCAATGGGTTCCTAGAAAACTTACCTGGCAAGGGAAGCCTGTACTACAAGGGACCTGCCCTCCAGAAGATAATTCTGGGGTTTTTTTGGGGGAGTCCCCCTCTTGTAGGCTTTGGGCATCAGAAGCAGAGGGAAAATCAGGCTGAAACCAAAGCCTTTCCAGGGCTTCAGGGATACCAAGCAGGAGCGGGGGAGGGTCACCTAAGGGTGCACAGAAAGGCCTTGGTGAAGAGGAGATGGCTGGACTGGCAGTTATGCCTTCTCTTTCCTTCCAGCAGAGCCTGAGTTTTGTCCAGCTCTTCACCCCTGCCTCATGTGACTTAGTGGCTGCTCTGGTTGAACATTTTGTGTTCTCTCCAAAATCCCTATGCTAAAATCCTTACATTGAGATGTGGGGCCTTTGGGAGGTGACAGGTCATGAGGATGGAACCCTTGTGAATGGGATTATTGCCCTTCCAAAAAGGCTGGAGAGAGATCCCACACCCCCTTCATCGAGTGAAGACACAGCAGAAAGGTGTCATGGAAATGGGTTCTCACCAGACGCCAGCTGGCTGGTGCCTCAGCCTTGGACTTCCCAGCCTCCAGAACTGTGAGAAATGCATTTCTGTCGTTGACCAACCACTCAATGTATGGTGTTCTGTTAAAGTCGCCTGTGACTAAGATGGTGCCCAGCCCTGGGCAGGCTGAGCCACCACAGTGATCCTTCCCTTTGTCAATGAGTGGTTTAACAAGGGACAAATAACACAGTCCTGCCAGTGAGACTTAGGGTGGTGGACATCAATGAGGACCAGTTGGAAGGTGACCGGGAAAGTTGTTTGTTTTTAAGTCAGGGTCTCACTCTGTTGCCCAGGCTGGAGTGCGGTGGAATGCTCGTGGCTCACTGCAGTCTCAACCTCCTGGGCTCAGGCGATCCTTCTGCCTCAGCTTCCCAAAACAGCTGGGACTACAGGCATACACCACCATGCCTGGCTGATTTGTTTTTATTTTTTGTAGAGATGAGGTCTTGCTGTGTTGCCCAGCCAGGCTGGTCTCGAATTCCTGGGCTCAAGCAATCCTCTCTCCTCAGTCTCCCAAAGAGCTAGGACTACAGGTATGAACCACTGCACCCAGCAGGAAAGATTCACTCTCTGATGAGACTTCAGGAAGGGGCAGCCTCTCCCTCCTTCCACAGGACCTTGCTATGACTCCATGTGCTGCCTGAGCTCTGGCAGTCATCTTGCAACCATGAGGAAAACTAAACGCAATAAGTCCACCAGAGCAGAAGAGAAACTTGTGCTCTGATGACTTTGCTGGGCTATCCCAAGTACCCCACCTCAAGATTTCTTACCAGTGACATAGAGATTTCCCTTATCTTTTTTTTTTTTTTTTTTTTTTTGAGTTGGAGTCTCACTCTATCGACCAGGCTGGAATACAGTGGTATACTCACGGCCACCCCAGCATCAACCTGCTGGGTTCAGGTGATCCTTCCACCTCAGCCTTCCACATAGCCAGAACAACAGGTGTGCGCTACCACACCCTGCTAATTTTTTTAAATTTTTTTAATTGTAGAGATGAGGTCTCGCCAAGTTGCCCAGGCTGTTCGCAAACCTGTGGGCTCAGGCAATCTCAGCCTCCCAAAGTGCTGGGATTACAGGCTTGAGCCACCATGCCCAGCCTTCCCTTATCTTTTAAGTCATCTGAAGCTGACTTTCATAATACCTGCAGCCAAAAGCATCCCAATGACACAATCTGCTTCACAGTTTGCAGAAGGCAGCCCTCAGTTCATCCGCTAAATAGACAAGTCGCTTTACCAAGGGCCATGCATAGTCTTCCCCGTTCTATTCACAAAAATAAAGTTAATTTCCTAGCCCATGAATTAAACATTGCTGCTGCCAGTTGAAAGATTTCAGCAACAGCCTTTTGTTGGCAAGAAGATTGGGATTCCGACGCATTTTAAGATAAGCCAACATGAGTCGGGAGGGCAGGATGGGGACCGCAGGATGGGGACCGGCTGGTGGAATGAAAAACTGCAGAATCCCACACAAGTCCCAAGCTGAGTGTGAGCCTGGGGAGGGCCTGGCTGACTTTAGCACGGTGAATCATCAGGAGCTGCTGTTAAAATGCAGATGTGGCTGGGCTCGGTGGCTCAGCCTGTAATCCAGCGCCTTTGGGAGGCTGAGTTGAGTGGATTGCCTGAGCCCGCGGGTTCGAGACCCGCCTGGGCAGCAAGACCTCATCTCTACAATAAATCAAAAAATCAGCCGGGCGTGGTAGCGCATACCTGTAATTCCGGCTACTTGGAAGGCTGAGGCGGAAGGATTGCCAGAGCCCAGCAGGTTGAGGCTGCGGTGGCCGGGAGCGGCCACTGCACTCCAGTCTGGGCGACAGAGTGAGACTCCAACTCAAAAAAAAAAAAAAAGCAGATGTGACTCCACAGGTCCCAGGAAGGATCTGAAATGTGTTGTCTCTACCAGGCTCCCAAGGTGTCTGAGGATTGCACTTTGAGTAGCCAGGCTCAGGCAGGTGCAACTCTGTCCATTGACTGTCCTAAAGCTCCAGGATATCTCCAGGGAGAAGCTTGCAGCCACCACGGCCCTCCAAGCCCTCACACTGTTCTCACTCAGCGTCAGGCCCTGCAGGGATCCCAAACCTGCAGAGATGGGGAGGGAGGGCCCAACCTCCCAGGAACATGGGCTGAAGAGAGCCAGCTGCTCAAAGGAGGCTCAAGGGAGGAAGGGGGCCTGGAACAGTGTTCCCCCCACCACGCAAACTTTAGAAGTGGGGAGGAAGGCGGTAAGGACAGGAAGGAGGATGCACTCTGGGCCCATTGTGAGTGTGTGAGCATTAAGGCCTTGAGGCATTTGTTTGGATGACTTATTCCCCCGGAGGGAGTCTGTGACTCAAAGCCCTGCTGAGGCCCACATCCAGGGTCTCTCCCGCTCTGGGCAGGTGCCCAGTATCCCCCTGCCACTCCCCTGCATGCCCATCTAAAGCAGGGCTGCCCGCCCATGAGATGTTCATCCCTGCACCTTGCCCAAGTGATTTCACACTCATTCCACTGCAAGGGCTGGTCTAGAAACAGCTCTGACCATCCCTGCACACCAGCAATCACTGGAGTGTGATGGGCTGGGAGGGGGAGAGAGTAAGGGAGGCCTAAGGAGCCTCTCTCTCCACAAGCCCCTCCTCAGTGCTGCTGAGTCCACCTCACCATCATCAGAGACCTCCAGCTGTCCAGCTGCAACTCCCTCCTCCGTGCCCCCAGCCATGCTGAACAGTTAAGTCTCCCGGCCTCTCTCTCCGGGGACCTGGCTCACCCAATCCGCTCACCTGCCGTCCACCTCCAGCTGGGCTCCACCTGGCCCCCACCTTCTGAGGTGGCCTCCAACCCCCCAAACCGGCACTGCTTTTTGGGTCCCCACATACCCTGGGGTGATGCTGCTTTGAGGGTGTTCCCTGTGTACCTGTCTCTCCAACTGGCCTGTGTAGCTATGGAGTCAGGGACATGGTCAGGGTCTGGTAGGTAATGGGCAAGTGACAAATGCTGCGAGTGAGAAAACTGCAACATCAACCGCAGTGCATCAGAAACACCCAAAGGGCTTAAGAGGAAAAGCAAAGGTCAGGGCATCACCCCTGGGCACTTGGATTCAGCAGGTCTGATAGGGGTCGGGCTTCCAAAAATCCTGAAAGCTACCCAAGCAATTCTGATAAGTACTGGGATCTTTTTTTTGAGTTAAAGTCTCACTCCGTCACCCAGGCTGGAGTGCAGTGGCATGCTCATGGCCACCCCAGTGTCAACCTGTTACGCTCAAGCAATCCTTCCGCCTCAGCCTTTCAAGTAGCCAGAACTACAGGCACGTGCTACCATGCCCAGCTAATTTTTTAAATTTTTTTTGTAGAGATGAGGTCTTGCCAAGTTGCCCAGGCTGTTCTCAAAATGCGGGCTCAGGCAATCTGCTCACCTTGGCCTCCCAAAGTGCTGGGATTACAGGCTTGAGCCACCGCGCCTGGCGGTACTGGGATTTTTTTAAATGGATGGATTAAAGAAGGATATGTGACTGTATGCACAACCGAGGTGCTCTCTCGAGGCTGTTCACACCTATAAGAACAAGCACTGGGTATTAATGACAGTAGATAGCGGGTGTCTGTTGCTTGGCCAACAGCCCATTGCCAGGGAAATACAATCAGAGACAAGTGCCTGTCCCAGGCCCAGGGCTTCTGGACCCCCGGGGCTTTCTTCATCCAGGGCTGGGGACAAGTCCACCCTGCACAGGACCAATCAATCAAAGGAAGGAGCTCAGTCAGGTGCTGAGGACACATGTGAGGGCCTTCAAGTACTGTTCCATTCCCACTGCAGCCTGATGCCAGTTGCACTGTCATTATCCCTAAGTTTGTGGCATTTCTGAAGAAACACAGGACAGAGGGACAAGTGGACTGCATGCCAGACATTACAGAATGCCAAAATAAATGTTCAATTAAAAAAATGCCACCCAAAGAAACTTTTGCAGATCTTTTAAAAAAAAACCAAAAACCACCATGGCTGGGCACAGAGGCTCACACCTGGAATTCCAGCAGTTTGGGAGGCTGTGGCAGGAGGAATGCTGGAGCCCAGGAGCCCAGGAGTTTGAGACCAGCCTGGTAACATAGCAAGACCTTGTCTCTAGTATCCGGAAGGCTGAAGCAGAAGGATCACCTGAGCCCAGTTGGTCAAAGCTGTAGTGGCCGTGATCATGCCACTGCACTCCAGTCTGGGTAACAGAGTGAGACTCCAAATTAAAAAAAAAAACAAAACCCCACTGTGGCTATAAATGACACCCTTCTGCAAATCTATCACTGGCTTTCCCAAGCAATCATAATTTTATGCAATACACAAAAGGTAAGACTGAAAACATTATAGCAAGGTCATGACCAAATATTTGGACTTAAGAGCTGTGCCTCATGATTGAGTCATACATACTCAGGTTCCTAAGCAGATGAAAGAGTCAGTGCGGATCTATGACCAGGCCCCAGTGCCGGGAGGTAATACCAAGTAATATAGAGCATCGGCTCTCTGGAAAGCACTTTAACTGCCCCATCTCGTAAAGTAACCGTCAGCTCAGGGTACTGTCCCCACTTTACAGATGAGGATACTGAGGCCCACAAACTGTAAAGGAATTCATCTGCAGTTGAACTATGCAGCAGTGCTGGGATTCCAGTCTAAGCCTCTGCTCTGCAGCTCTTGTTTCATGATCACGGTGCAGGCTGCGTGACTTTGACCGGAGACTGCACCATGATCATGAAACAAGAGCTGCAGAGCAGAGGCTTGGGCAGAAAAAACAGATTTAATAATGTCAACCTCGGCCCACACTTATACTTGCTGGGACTATTAAGGCCAGCAAAGGCTCACTCCTTTCTCTCCAGGCAAGCTGCAATCCGCCTTGGGGAAGGCTCTTGTGTCTGCACATTTATTAACCCTTTGCCCTCAGAGACATCTCTTGGGACACCTACCAGACCACACTTTTTTTTTTTTGAGTTGGAGTCTCACTCTGTCACCCAGGCTGGTGTGCAGTGGCCGCTCCCGGCCACCGCAGCCTCGACCTGCTGGACTCCGGCGGTCCTTCCGCCTCAGCCTTCCAAGTAGCTGGAACTACAGGTGCGCTATCACGCCCAGCTAATTTTTTGATTTATTGTAGAGATGAGGTCTCACCAAGTTGCCCAGGCAGGTCTCAAACCCGCGGGCTCAGGTAATCCACTCACCTCAGCCTCCCAAAGGCGTGGGATTACAGGCTGAGCCACCGAGCCTGGCTCAGACCACACTTTTTAACAATATGGCATGCTGCATGAAAGGAGAGGTTAGCACTCCCCTTGACAAGGATGGAAGAGGCTATTGGGCCTGACAACACGCATATGGTTAAGGCATTGCCACCTACTTCGTGGCATCTAACCATCATTTTTTTAGCCAGGCTCGGTTAAGGAAACATACATTTTTGAAAAATCTGTGCTGGCCTAAGTTTGTCCTGTTTAATCACCAGCATTCTTTTTATGTCCCTGAGTGAGGACATCTGAGTGGCTTCCTGGACTTACAATGTCCCTTCAGAGGGGACGTATGAGTGCAAAGGGTTAAAAATGTGCCAGTTGCAGCAGCAGTGGGCGGGGGATGACAGGGCTTAAAAGGAAGATTAAAGTCACTTGTTTTTAAGTTGTTTGGTAGTTCAATTGAGCATAAAAGTGGTGTTTTTTTTGTTTGTTTTTAAATGATGACACAAGAAGACAGAAAGAGAGAAAAGCAAGTCAAAACTGAGACTCTAAGAGACACTAAGCAATGACCTGCCCCTGTCTCCACAACAGTTGTCACTGAACTCAGAAACATCAGGGAGAATGCTGAGGACCACGTGAGCCAAAAGATTCTTAGCTCCAAAAGTGACCTCCTGGGGTGAGGAGGAGGATGAGAGGGAGGGCCTGAGGGAGAGAAGGAGCACAGTGGGATCTGTGTTCATCTTGCCTCGGGAACCCTGAGAAATGCCCTTATTGCCAAGCCAGAGCCTGGTTTTCCATGCAAGCCAGATAGTAGAACCAGTTCCGGGCCAGCTCTGTGGAAATGATTGTACTGCAGAAAGGGCTAGGGCCAATAGCAACCACGGCAGCGGACAACCACGTTACAGCGACGAAAACAACTTACACCAACTGAGGGCTAGGTACTGTGCCAAGGGATTTACAGGTATTATTTCATTTCTCACTGGACGAGCAGATAGCATTCATATACCCATTCTCAAGGTAAGTAAAATGGATGACATTTTGAGGCTCAGAGATGGTCATTTGTCCAAGGTCAGTCAGCTGGTAAGTAAGTGGAAGAGCAGGGGCTCCCGTTCAGATGTGCCCCTGTCCTGAGCCCTGCTCACTCTGGAAAAGGCAGAAGGCAGTGGACATGCATGCTTGGGCTTCCCCAGCAAGCTGAGGGACTGGGTGGAAAAGAAGCAAAACCTAGCAAGGACATCTGGACCCTCCCGGGTTATAGACACAAGTACCCGAGCTGTCAGGAGACACCTCGTCTGGGGTGAATCCCAGCATCTGGCAGTTGGGCCAGTGTCTTCCCAGCCCTGACATCCAGTGGCCTCCACTGCCCACACTGCCCGGTGAGTCTCTGACACATCTTGGCTCCCCTACCATAGGCTGAATCCCACTCAGAACCCAGAGGCTCCAGCAACCAGGAGGGCATCAGAGAGTCCTGTGTCTACCTCAAGGATGGCTGCGTCTGTCCCAGGGCAGATTGGAAGACACGTGGCTGACCTATCAAAGGGACCAGGGCAGAGCAAAGCTTTGCATGCCTGGCTGTCACTGAAGTTGTCCCTTGAGAAAAAAGCTATGATGTTGCCAGGTGCAGTGGCTCACACCTGTAATCCGAGCACTTTGGGAGGCGGAGGCAGGCTTAAGGCCAGGAGTTCGAGTGCAGCCTGTGCAACATAACAAGACACTGTCTCTACAAAAATAAAAGTAAAAATTAGCCAGGCATGGTGGCACACACCTGTAGTCCAAGCTACTCAGGAGGATGAGGTGGAAGGATTGCCTAAGCCCAGGAAGCTGCAGTGAGCTGTGATTCCACCACTACACTCTAACCTGGATGGCAGAGAGGCCACATCTCTTTAAAAAACCAAAACAAGCCAGGCTCAGCCTATAATCCCTCGCTTGGGGAGGCTGAGGTGAGTGGATTGCCTGAGCCCACGGGTTCGAGACCCGCCTGGGCAACTTGGTGAGACCTCATCTCTACAATAAATCAAAAATTAGCTGGGTGTGGTAGTGCATGCCTCTAGTTCCAGCTACTTGGAAGGCTGAGACGGAAGGATCGCTGGAGCCCAGCAGGTCGAGGCTGCGGTGGCCGGAAGCGGCCACTGCACTCCAGTCTGGGCAACAGAGTGAGACTCCAACTCAAAAAACAAAAAAAAAACCCAAAACAAACAATAAACCCAGGATGTCACCATGGGACACACGTAGGAGATTCAGGTGACATTTTAGGGAAAACCAGAAAGGGCTCTGATATTTCTGGGAGTCACCAACCAGATTCCTGGAGGTGGGTGGGGAGAGAGCAGGCCTAGGCCTAGGCCTCTCCCCCAACACTCCCTGCTCTCTCCAGCTCCGGGTCCAGGTCATGGACTCACTGGCCCTTTGGCCAGAAACCACCAAAGCAGGCGTTTCCGTGAGCTTGAGCCTGCAGAGAAGACTTTTCCTCTGGCTGGCATTTGCTGTCTGTCCTTAAGACTCGCACACTCATCCCTGAGGACCTGGGGTCACCAAGAGCATCCTGTACCGACAGTCCACCCACTCCAAAACTAAGAGACAATGGGGGGAACTTGCTCTGCCCCAAGGAGGGTGAGGCCGTGGTCTAACAATTTGATGGGTGTTTCATGGATGACATTTTGCCACCGCAAATCATCTTTGCACACGACACACCTGACACCCTCCCACTGTGTGGATGCCTTCTGTCTCCAGGGCAACCTTACATAGTGTGGAGGGTGCCCTGTGATGGGGGACTGAGCCTATTTCCTTGACAGCTTGGGTCTCCGAAGTGGAGGAGTAGTCCATGGGGGCATGTACTTGGCCTAAGGCTAGACAGAACCAATGGGGGAGCTGGACAGGCTGTCCCGTGGGGGAGATTGGTGATAAGGCCCCGGACTCTCACTGAGCACGGCCCTGAGTCAGTGGTGCCCTAGTCCCCCCAGCTGCCCCATGGAGCCTCGTCATCAGCACAGCTGCTCTCAGGGGGTCTCAGATGGTCCCTCATTTCTTCCTTCAAAATCTATTCATCAGATAAGGCCCAGTGTTTGGAATGTTTCTAAGTCACCATTTTGGACCTTAATACCACAACATTCAATCAGGCACAGCGGCTCATTCCTACAATCCCAGCACCTTGGGAGGCCGAGGCAGGAGGATCGCTTGGCCTGGAGCTCGAGACCAGCCTGGGAAACATAATGAGACACAGCCTCTACAAAAAAATTTTAAAACTAGCTGGGTGTTGTGGTGTGAGCCTCTGTACTCCCAACTACTCAGGCTGAGGAGGAAGGATGGCCTGAGTCCAGGAGGTCGATGCTGCAGTGAGCCATAAGTGTGCCACTGCACTCCAGCCTGGGTGACAGAGTGAGACTCTGACTTAAAAAAAATAAAATAAAACAACAATGACCACCATTATCTTCTCTTTCTTTTTTTAAGAAAGGCAATTAAGCGGGGGGGGGGGGACACACATGGACGACCACGACACACGGACCAAGATTTAGAAAGTAGCAGATGAAAAGCACCAAAGGCAGACACCTATCCAGGGAGGTGTAAGGCAGGAGCCTGGACGGCAGCCACAAATGGAGAACCAGATTCTCCCCGGAGCTAGAGGAGCCGGACTGAGGGTGTCCAGGGGCCAAGGTCTTTCAGAACAAAGATCCTGTCTTCGCCACAGAGAGCAGCTTGTCAGGGCAGGGGCAACTTGGTGGGGGGAGGGTGGGTCTCATCCCCATGACGCCCGGGTCTTGGGTTCAGGGCTGTGGGGTCTGCAGCCTGCACACCCCGGGAGCCCCAGGTGGGGAGGACAGTATTTAATTGCCTGCTTTTCCCTGAACACTACTGCCTTTAAAGACAAGCTCCACCCCCAGAGGCAGAGCCTGGGGCCTGGGGAGAGGTCTCGGAGAGGCGGAGAGGCCCTGTTGCGGGGCATCATGGAGCAAGGGCTGAACCCTGCAGTCTCCTCAATCTAGTCACTCGCAGACAAGGAAAGAAAGCAGACAGACGAGAATTCGTGTCAACTGTGAAAAGGACAGTCAGGAGGGGCACTGAGGGGAGGGGAAGGCGGGAGATGACCCAGAGCTGTAGGGACACCTTAAAGGTTTTAGGGCTCGGTGGCTCAGCCTGTAATCCCGCGCCTTTGGGAGGCAGAGGTGAGTGGATTGCCTGAGCCCGCGGGTTCGAGACCC
>NW_007245986.1:142844-143990 GCF_000164805.1 Carlito syrichta
CAGCTGGGCGTGGTAGCACATGCCTGTAATTCCGGCTACTCGGAAGGCTGAGACAGAAGGGTCGCCGGAGCCCAGCAGGCGAGGCTGCGGTAGCCGGAACGGCCACTGCACTCCAGTCTGGGCAACCGAGTGAGACTCCAACTCAAAAAAAAAAAAAAAAAGGTTTTAGGAGTTGGGGACAGTGACTCATGCCTGTCATCCCAGCACTTCAGGAGGCCGAGGCAGGAGGATCACTTGAGCCCAGGAGTTCAAGATCAGCAAGACTTTGTCGCTACAAAAAAAATTAGCTGGGTGTGGTGGCACGTGCCTATAGCCCAGCTACTTGGGAGGCTGAGGCAGAAGGACTTCCATGGGCCCAGGAGGTTGAGGCTGCAGTGAGCTGTGATCATGCCACTGCACTCCAGCCTGGGCAACAGAGGAAGACCCTGACTCCAAAAAAAAAAAGGGCTTTAGGGATTCCAAAGACCCTGCCTCCCTCACAATCCAACTCTACTGTCCCTTCCCCGTCCACTCTCTAAGTGTCCACGTCGGGGCTGCTTCCAAATACAGGAAGGCTGGCCTCCAGGGAAGGTCTGGTCCCATGGCCCTGCTACCCACCGGCGTTTGCAGCTGGCACTACCCCCAGAGAGACGCTCTGTAGAAAGAGGTGCTCTTAGCATTCTCTCCCTTCCTCTCTTGGAAATAAAAGTAGGCTGTTGCTACCTCCCCCCCTCCTCCTTAAAGACCTGGGAACCCACCGAAAGGGCTTCTCAGATCACCCTGGCAGGGTCCCAGCCAACACATCCATGCCTGAGCCTTTTGTCCTGGTCACAGCCATTTCGGCGGCCAAAGCCAGTTTGGGGGCCAGTGGGGGGTGGGGGTGCTGCGAAGTAGGTCAGAGCAGCGCCTGGGGTTGTGCAGGGCAGGCTCAGGGTGGTCGGCTCTGGGGTCCCCTCACTACCAGCGGGGGGGGTGGGAGCGAGGAGGTGTTGTATGGGGGGGTGGCGAACAGACGCGTGGGGACAGGGCTGGGCGGGGGTCCGCAGCGCCACGTCGGAGCGCCGCGCAGGGAGCAGACCTCTCGTCCAGGGTCGACTTGCTCTTCGAGAAACTTCTGGGCAGGGAGACACACCCGGGCGTGGAAGATAGCGGAGGCGGCAGGGACCG
>NW_007245986.1:144038-144537 GCF_000164805.1 Carlito syrichta
CCAGGCAGGGAGATCCCAACTCTGCACCCATCCCAACAGGTCATCTGGCGTAGAGGTGCCTGTAGTCCCGGCCCCTATGGAAGCTGAGGCAGGAATATCACCGGAGTTTGAGATTGTGAGGCCGACGATGAAGGACCGTAGGGTCTATGGGTCGTAGGGAGGGGCACAGAGCCAGACCTCGCCTTTCAAGCAATCAGATTCGTACACAGATTCCCTCCCCACCCCGCGCCGTTCAGCCGAGCCCAGCCTCTCCCGTCGAGCCCCAGCGCCCGGCGGTGGCGCCACGGGACCCGGGTCCTCCCGCCTCCGTCCCGCAGGCGTGCCCGCCGGGCAGCCCGCGGGGGCAGAGGTTGAGGGCGCCGGGACCGAGACACCTGCCCGTCCCACAGGGCGGAAGACGGGCGCCCGGCGGGGGGAGGCGCCGGCGGGATCGCGCCGGCGGGGGGCGGGGGACGGCGGGGGACGGCGGGGGACGGCGCGGTCGCGCAGCGCGGGGGGC
>NW_007245986.1:145012-149428 GCF_000164805.1 Carlito syrichta
GCATGGCTACAGCCAATCAGGACGGCCGGTGGGACCTTAAAGAGAAAGGCGCCCCTGGCCTTCGCCGCCCGGGGTCCCCCGCCCGACCCCGAGCCCGCGGGGTAGCAGTGGGCGGCCGCGGCCCGCGTGGAGGGTGCTGGTCGCGGGCCTTGTGCCAGGGCGTATGCGTGGCCAGCCCCAGAAGTGCCTCTCCCGGACCATCCCCCTTGAGAAGCTTTGTTCTTTCTTCTCAAGCCACGGGCCCCTGGGCTGGGGCTTCTTGAACACTTGGAGCCGCAACACAAGTGAGGGCCTGAGCCCCGGGGGCAACAGGGTCCTGCGTCTGCCAGTTAGTGGGGCTGTCGGGCCCGCGGAGGGACGGGGACAGAAGGCCCATCCCTAGGCAACTGTGGGTGGCCCAGGCACACAGCAGGCGCACCATCAGTGCTTGTGAGGTGAGTGACACACAGATGACTTGGGGCCCGGCTAGCGGCCGTACCACTCCTTACGGTCAGTCTCCCTGGCCAGCGACCCTGCACGGTGTTTAGCTCGGCCATCTGCGATGGAGCAATACCTTCAAGTCAGCACCACTGAGAATCAGGCTTCGGAGAAAAAAAACCATCCAGAACATTCCAAGAAAAGTTAACCTGTGAAAATGTGTTCTGTCCACTTCTTGGTCCTAAAACAGAGGGTCTGAGTACTGTCCTGAGAGGGCCCAGCTGCACAGGGAGTGGAGAAGGATGAGATGGCAGTGCCCAGGCAGGTGGGGCTGCACCTGCAAGTGAACAGCAGAAGGAAGGGCCCGGGCCAAGAAGCCAGGAGCTCCGAGTTCCAGTCTTCCCTGGAACCTCGCTCACTCTCTGGGCTGAGGTTTCCTAACCTAAGAAGCAGAAACCCCCTCCAGCTTGCAAATTCCATGAATGTGAGTTTGAAGAGGTACCATCCTTGACAGAAAACCTGATTTTGGGATTTACCAGTTAGGAATCCTTTCTAGGACTCCAGGAAAGAAAAACCATGACCAAGAGCTGACTACAAGAAACGGCCACACACGAGCATCTTGTTAGCGGACCTGAGCCCATCCAACCCACTAGAAAAAACTGCCTAATTTAAAACTGATGCTGCCAGGCGTGGTGGTGCATGCCTGTGATCCCAGCACTTTGGGAGACTGAGGGGAGAGGATTGTCTGAGTTCAGGGGTTCAAGGCCAGCCTGGGCAACTTGGCAAGACCTCGTCTCTACAATAAATCAAAAAATTAGCCAGGCATAGTGGTGTGTGCCTGTGGTTCCAGCTACTTGGGAGGCTGAGATGGAAAGATCACCTAAGCCCAGCAGGTTGAGGCTGCGGTGGCCATGAGTATGTCATTGCATGTAGCCTGGGCAGCAGAGTGAGATTCCTACTCAAATAAATAAATAAAACTGATGCTGCTGGGCGTGATGGCGTGCACCTGTGGTCCCAGTACTTAGGGAGGCTGAGGAGGGACGATTGCTTGAGCCCAGGAGTTCGAGACCAGCCTGGGCAACATGGTAACATCTCCTCTCAACAAAAAATAAAAAAATTAGCCGGGCATGGTGGTGCATGCCTGTAGTCCCAGCAGCTTGGAAAGCTGAGGTGGAAGGATCTCCTGAGCCCAAGAGGTCTAGGCTGTGATGAGGTATGATTGTGCCACTGAACTCCAGCCTGGGATACAGAGTGAGACCCTCCCTCAGGCAAAACAAAACTAATAATTGAAAACTAATGACAGAGTGAGATTCTAACTCAAAAAAATAAAAAGACATACTCTTGGTAATAATGACTGTCTCTGGTAGTGCATTATGCCACTGGGGTCGCTGTCTCTCTATCCTGCCAAGGACTCTGGTCTGTTTTCTCAGCATCTGACCAGGACCCCACAGGTGGGTGAGTGTTCATCTCAACCTGGAATGGGGCACATGGGACAGCCACCTTATCCTGTCGAACAAGTCATTGCCTAAAGTGTAGTAAGAGCTGCAGAAATGGCACACACAAAGTAATGCAGGAGACAGGGTTGGAGGTGGTGGAGGAGTAGTTAATTCACTGCAGAGGTGAGAGGAGGAGAGTGATATCCAGGTAAAGATTTCTAAAAATGTATTTAATTGTGGCAAAATACATGGAATGTACAGTTTATCATGTTAACTATTTGTACATGTACAGTTCAGTGGGGTTAAGTATATTCACATTATTGTGCAAAAATCTTCAGAACTTTGTCATCATGCAAAACTGAATTTTTGGGGGCTATTGTTGTTCTTTTTTTTTTTTTTTTGAGTTGGATTCTCACTCTGTTACCCAGTCTGGAATGCAGTGGCCGCTCCCGGCCACCGCAGCCTCGACCGGCTGGGCTCCCAAAGGCGCGGGATTGCAGGCTGAGCCACTGAGCCCGGCTTGTTGTTGTTCTTTTTGAGTCAAAGTCTCACTCTGTCACCCAGGCTGGAGTGCAGTGGCATGATCATGGCTCACTGCAGCCTCGACCTGCTGGGCTCAGATGATCCTTCTGTCTCAGCCTTCCAAGTAGCTGGAACTACATGTGTGCGCCACCATGCCCAGCGAATTTTTATTTTTTATTTTTATTTATTGTAGAGATGAGGTCTTGCCAAGTTGCCCAGGCTAGTCTCGAACCTCTGGGCTCAGGCAATCCTCCCAAAGTGCTGGGATTGCAGACATGAGCCACCGCACCCAGCCTCAAAACTGAAACTTTCTACCCATTAGATGCCCCCACGTCAACCTCCCTCCAACCCTTGGCAACCATCAGTCACTTAATTTCCCTGATTTTACATACTCTGGATGCCTCCGCTAAGTGAAATCATGCGGGATTTATCCTCGTGACTGGCTTATTTCACTTAGCATAATGTGTTCAAGGCTTATCCAGGTTGCAGCATGTGTTAGCATTTTCTTGCTTTTTAAGACTGATTAATATTCCACTGCACGTACATGGATTTGGGTGGATTTAGTTATCCTTTCATTTGTTGATGAATGCCTGGGTGGTGCCACCTTCTGGCCTCTGTGAGGAATGCTCCTATGAACACAGTGCACAGTTGCCTCCTGGAAACCCTGCCTTCAATTCTTCTGGATCTATGTATCCCAAGTTGGCAGTGCTGGGTCTTACGGTGATTTTGTGTCCTTTTTTGAGGAACTGCCGTACCGGCTTCCATAATGGCTGCATCATTCACATTTCACCAACAGCGTGCCCAAGGGCTCCACTTTCTCCCCATCTCCCCTGAAACTCACTTTCTGTTTTTTAGAGAATGGCCATCCTAATGTGTAGGGAGTGAGATCTCATTACAGTTTTGGTTGTGTTTCCTTAAAATGAGTGATGCTTAGCATCTTCTCACATACTTGTTGGTCATTTGTATATGCTCTTTGAAGAAATATCTATTCAAGTCTCTTTTTTTTTGTAGAGACAAAGGCTCATTATGTTGTCCAGACTGGTCTTGAACTCCTGGGCTCAAGAAATCTTTCTGCTTCAGCCTCCCAAAGGACTGGGATTATAGGTGTGAGCCACCACACCCAGCCCCTTTGTCAATTTTTTTTTTTTTCTTGAGTCAGAGTTTCACTCTGTCACCCAGGCTGGAGTGCAGTGGCATGATCACAGCCACCACAGCTTCGACTTGCTGGGCTCAGGCAATCCTCCTGTCTCAGTCTCCCAAGTAGTTGAAACCATGGGCACGCACCACCACACCCAGCTAATTTTTGATTTATTGTAAAGATGAGGTCTCACCAAGTTGCCTGGGCTGGTCTTGAAGTTCTGTGCTCAGGCATTCCTCTCACCTCAGCCTCCCAAAGTGCTGGGATCACAGGTGTGAACCACCATACCTCACCCAGAATAAACTTTAACCATCTATTTTATTTAGCTCAATATATCCAAAATATTATCTTTTCAATGTAAAGTTTATATAAAATTATTGAGACATATGTTTTTGTCACACTGTGTCTTCACAATACATTGTTTCTACTTACAGCACAGAACGGCAGAACTCAAAACTAACTGAGCATGCTAAGCAGCCACGTGTGGCTAACAGCTGCCATGGGAGACTGCAGCGTGTTGGAGGATGAACCGTCACCAGGCAGGGACATGGCAGGGGTGTTCCAGACAGAGGAAACTGTGAGCAAAGCAATTGCACTTGGCATTCCGGGCGTGTGCAACATCTGCATGAAAGGATCTGAACTGCCATGCCATGGGCAACCCCAGAGGGTAGGAGGGTGTCTTGAGTGCTTGAATATGGAGCCATGAAGTAGGTGAGGGGAGCACAGAAAGGCTTCACGCATGTAATAATATCCAGTTTGGGCTGGGCACAGTGGCTCACACCTGTAATCCCAGCACTTTGGGAGGCCAAGACGGGAGGATTATTTGACCCCACAAGAGTTTGAGACCAGCTGGACAACATGGTGAGACCTCATCTCTACAATAAATAAATTTTTTTTTTTTTT
>NW_007245986.1:149757-156324 GCF_000164805.1 Carlito syrichta
CCACTCACCTCAGCCTCCCAAAGGCGCGGGATTACAGGCTGAGCCACCGAGCTCAGCTAATAAATAAATTTTAAAAATTTGCTGAGCACAGTGGTGCACACCTGTAGTCCCAACTACTCAGGAGGCCGAAATGGGAGAATCGTTTGACCCCAGGAGTTCAAGACCAACCTGGGTAACATTGTGAGACCTCATGTCTACATGAGGCTGAAGTGGGAGGATCGCCTGAGCCCAGGAGGTCGAGGTTGCGATGAGCCATGTTCGTATCACAGTACCCTAGCCTGGGTGACAGACAGAGTGAGGTGTGACTCAAAAATAAATAAATGAAAATAAAAAACCTCGTTTGCATTGCAGGTAGACCTCTTCAGAGGAGTTGTGGGAATGACTGCCTGGGGCAGGGAAGGGAGGGACTGGGGATCATCAGGACATGACTGTCTGAGCTGAGGGCAGGAAGCAAGGCACCAATTCTGGAGAATGGTAAGCGAAAAGGGGACCGCCCACGTCACAGCGCCTCCAGTGGAAGACGCAACAGGACTCCAACCAGACTCAACACCCCAGATGAGGAGGAGAAATCCAGGCTCCTTTTGGGGTCTCCAGATGAGGTGTTTGGGCAAAAGACAGTGTCACTCATTGCAATACCAAATCTCTCCATGTTTATTTCCTTTTCTGTAAAATTGGCTAGTAATACCCACCCCATGGTGTTCCATGGCCACTGAGGTTAATATCCACAAGGTTAGGACAGCGCCTGACGTGTGGTAAGAATCCGTAAGGACTACTTATCATTACCATGTAGTCATCATCAGCCTTTCTGAGATAGGGACTAGGCCAGGTGTGGTGGCTCACGCCTGTAATCCCAAAATTTGGGGATGCCAAGAGGATCTCTTGAACCAAGGAGGTCGAGACCAGCATGGGCAACATAGCAAGATCTTGTCTGTAGAAAAAAAATTTTTTTAAATTAGCTAGGACTGGGCTTGGTGACTCAGCCTATAATTCCAGTACTTTGGGAGGCCGAGGTGAGTGGATTGCCTGAGCTTGAAGGTTCGAGACCAGCCTGGGGAACTTAGCAAGATCTTGTCTCTACAATAAATCAAAAATTAGCCAGGCATGGTAGTGCGCACCTGTAGTTCTGGCTACTTGGAAGTCTGAGGCGGAAGGATCACCAGAGCCCAGCAGATTGACACTGAGGTGGCTGTGAGCTTGCCACTGCACTCCAGCCTGGGCAACAGAGTGAGATTCCAACTCAAAAAAAAAAAAAAAATAGCTGGGCCTGGAGGCATGTGCCTATAGTCCCAGCTACTCAGGAGGCCAAGGTGAAAAGATTGCCTGAGCCCAGAGGGTCGAGGCTGTGGCCCTGATTGTGCCACTACATGCCAGACAGTGAGGCCACAAACAAAAAAGAAAAGAAGCTTGCCCCCTGGGTGAGGGCATAACAAAGACTTCAATTTAGACAGTCCTTGTGCTGCCTGGGTGAGAAATCACTCACTGGCTTTATTAGAATGATTCCTGGGGGCCGGGCTCGGTGGCTCAGCCTGTAATCCCAGCACTTTGGGAGGCCGAGGTGAGTAGATTGCCTGAGCCCGTGGATTTGAGACCAGCTGGGGCAACTTGGCGAGACCTCCTCTCTACAGTAAAAATAAAAAATAGCCAGGTGCAGTAGCAAGCGCCTGTAGTTCCAGCTACTCGAAAGGCTGAGGCGGAAGGATCATTGGAGCGTGTGTGCCACTGCACTCCAGCCTGGGTGAAGGAGTGAGATTCCAACTCAAAAAAAAAAGAGGCCGGGCTCGGTGGCTCAGCTTGTAATCCCAGCACTTTGGGAGGCCGAGGTGAGTGGATTGCCTGAGCCTGTGGGTTCGAGACCCGCCTGGGCAACTTGGCGAGACCTCATCTCTACAATAAAAATAAAAAAAAATTAGCCGAGCGTGATAGCGTGCGCCTGTAGTTCCAGCTACTTGGAATGCTGAGGCGGAAGGATCACCGGAGCCCAG
Organism: Carlito syrichta; assembly: GCF_000164805.1. Lineage (NCBI taxonomy): Eukaryota > Metazoa > Chordata > Mammalia > Primates > Tarsiidae > Carlito > Carlito syrichta. The sequence continues at coordinate 151,740 of NW_007245986.1, forward strand.
CAAGTCAAGGCTGCGGTGGCCGGGAGCAGCCACTGCACTCCAGTCTGGGTGACAGAGTGAGACTCCAACTCAAAAAAAAAAAAGAAAGAAAGAAAAGAAAAAAGAGTGATTCCTGGTGAGTGTAAGTTTGGGAAGGTGATCTCCCAGCTGACAGAAAGGTTAGTTTTGAGGCATAGCCATACCCTGGCTGTCTTCACTGCATCCTCCAGTTCCAGGAGAGCTGGCGCTGGCATCTCCCTTTCTATACTAAATTGCCTGGGAAAAGAGCCCACTGAGGGTTTACCCAGCATGGATGAGGGGAGACTTGGACCTCACAAGTGAACGCTTCTACTGCTTTTACAAAAACCCCAGCCCCTTCCCACACATCCAATGCCTTCACAGAGTGTTGCAACCTGGCAGCAGGGAACTTGGCTCTGGAGATGACCAGACCTGAAGGCTCTCACTTTCTGATTCTTAAGATAGATGAGAAGGCCAGGAGCGGTGGCTCAAGCCTGTAATCCCAGCACTTTGGGAGACTGAAGCGAGAGGTCTGCCTGAGCTTAGGTGTTCAAGACTTGGTGCAACTTGGTGAGACCTTGTCTCTACAATAAATCAAAAGTAAATAAACAAATAAGCTGGGCATGGTAGCGCGCGCCTTAAGTTCCAGCTACTTGGAAGGCAGAAGAATCACCTGAGCCCAGCAGGTCGAGGCTGCGGTGGCCATGAGTGTGCCACTGCACTCCAGCCTGAGCAACAAAGTGAGACTTAGACTCCAAAAAAAAAGATAGATGAGAGGGTTTACGTAATGAAAGACCATGAGCACCGTGGCTCATGTCTGTTATTACAGCACTTTGGGAGGCAGAGGCTAGAGGATTGCCTGAGCTCAGGGGCTTGAGACCAGCCTGGGCAACTTGGCGAGACCTCATCTCTACAATAATAAAAAAATTAGCCAGGTGTAGTGGCACATACCTGTGGTTCCAGTTACTTGGAAGGCTGGAGTGGAAGGATCGCCTGAGCCCAGCAGGTCGAGGCTGCAGTGGCTGTGAGTGTGCCTCTACACTTCAGCCTGGGTGACAAAGTGAGATTCTGACTCAAAAAAAAGAAAAACCCATTGAGGTTTTGTAGCTAGCACAAACTCAACTCTTTGGTGGATACCTTTTGCATTTTGCAGATAATCTTGAGTTTGAGTCATCTCACATTCTTTCATTTTATGTGTTCACTGAGCCTCCCGTGGCAACCAAGCATGGAGTTCAACCCCACAGAGGAGCCCGTGGATTTATGTTCGGGAACTCGCTGTCCAGCAGGGGAGGCAGATAACCATGAAGACATGTTCACCACAGGCTCTAACAAATGCTACGGAGGAATCATGGGTCATTCTTTTGGAAGACCCAGGGATGGCATGGTAATCTTTTTTTTTTTCTTTTTTTAATTGGAGTCTCACTCCATCGCCCAGGCTGGAGTGCAGTGGCGCGTTCATGGCCACCCCAGAGTTGACTTGCTGGACTCCGGTGATCCTTCTGCCTCAACTTTCCAAGTAGCTGGAACTACATGTGTGCACTACCACAGCCGGCTAATTTTTTTGATTTATTGTAGAGACAAGGTCTCGCCAAGTTGCCCGGGTTGGTCTTGAACCCACGGGCTCAAGCAATCCACTCGCCTCGGCCTCTAAAGTGCTTTTTTTTTTCGAGTCCGAGTCTCACTCTATCGCCCAGGCTGGAGTGCAGTGGTACACTCATGGCCACTGCAGCCTCGACCTGCTGGGCTCAGGCGATCCTTCTGCCTCAGCCTCCCGAGTAGCTGGGACTACAGGAGTGTACCACCACACCTGGCTAATTTTTTAACTGTTTTTGTAGAGACGAGGTCTTGCCATGTTGCCCATTGTCTTGAATCCCTGGGTTCAACAATCCTCCCGCCTTGGCCTCCCAAAGTGCTAAGACTACAGGTATGAGCCACCATGCCTAGCCTTAACATTTGTTAATACCTACACCACATCCACCTTTGACCAACCAAATTTTTCTCCACCATCACCTGGATCCCAAATCCAAGCTCTTTGAAATAAGTGAGGGGAAGGAGTTGGGGGCAAACTTCAACAATAAGGGTACCTGATCTCAAACCAGTTGAAGTGGGGACCAAAAGGAGGCCCAAAGTTTACCTGTACAACGACCATTTGTATAGCTAGTCCTGAATTGTACCCCACATCTTTAAAATAATAATAAAAAATAAGTGAACAATCCCTATTCTTGTGACAAAAGAAAGACAGTAATAATGACAGTTTTTACCCACAAGCCTTTCCAGCCCTTGGGTTCCTCTCTCCCCACAGACACCTACCACTTCACTTTAGGATAGTTATTTTGACCTCCAAGGACAAATCCATGTAGAAAAGTCCTGATTTGTTTCTCAGCACTCACTGCTGTTATTGTTTTGGTTTCAATGGCCTCTTTTTCCTCCTGCTGAGTCAGTTACCACAGGCTGCTCTAAAAGGCAGAGGCCCCAGTTGCTCTGCAGCAGGGAGGGGGGATTGGTAAATAGAGTTTGAGAATGTCAAAGAGTGACCCAGATTTGCAGCTCCAGAAGAAAAGCTAGTGCATTGTGAGTAGCCACACAGTCACTCAAATGTAACCTTCTCTTGGTGGGGGACAGGTATGAAGATATATATTATTGGCGGGGGGACACACCACTCAAGGTCCTCAAGGCCAAGCCCATCTGTTTGTCCCTCGTCCTCAAATTACAAACCATCTCTTTTTTGTTTTTTTCTTTAAGTCAGAGTCTCACTCAATCACCCAGACGGAGTGCAGTGGCATGCTCAGGGCTACTGCAGCCTTGACCTGCTGGGCAGGTGATCCTTCTATTTCAGCCTCCCAAGTAGCACACCACCATGCCCAGCTAATTTTTTGATTTATTGTAGAGACGACGTCTTGCTATGTTGCCTAGGCTGGTCTCAAACCCTTGGGCTCTGGCAATCCTCTCGTCTCGGATTTCCAAAGTGCTAGAATGATAGGCATGAGCCACTGCACCTGGTCATAAATCTCTTTAATGCCTGCCCCTTCATTTCCATCCACAGTAAGTGCTGCATTGATTTCTCTCCAGATGGAAATCAAATTAACTCTACAAGAGGAAAAAGGCCTCCAAATAAAAACAGGCCCAAGTAGTTTCTGTCATCTTTCTTCAAAGTTTTGGCATTCACCAAAATGTGTTATCAATTCCTTCTGAAGGCTTGTAGGTGACTCACAAGGATATCATGGAAAAGGTCAACGGATGGCAGGCTCATAAAGTGGAGACTGAGCCTCACCCCCTTACCTTACATAAGGGGAAAAAGAGGCAGGAGGTGGTGCTGTGACTTTACAAGAAGACACCAGAACCCAGTTCCTCGACCCCCAGATGAGGCTCTTCCAGATTGTTCCTCGTGAGGACACAGTTTCCAGCAGTTGGAATCAAGTGAGCTTGTTGGTGGCTTTTCACGTTACCCTAAGGTCTCCCTCCAGGCCAGAGCCCTGATCCAAGTCTTCCCTGCTGAGATCTCCAGAAGACTTGGCTTAGCCTCTTCCATCCTCCCTTTCTCTAAACAGCGCCCTTTCCCCTGAGGTGCCTTCACAAAGCCCTGGTGGGGGTCTTAAGATCCCCACCTCCCTTGGCACAGACCTGGACCAGGCAGTGGGTGTGAGACCCTGAGCCAGTTAGAGTATTGTAGAAGGCCCTCTCTTCCCTCTGGCATCAGAGTCGTGGGGAAGCAGGTTTCGGGCTGCCAGGGTCATCTAACCTGTCATGCACAGGCCCTGCCTGGAAAGAAGCCAACTCATGTTCAAGAAACACTACCCGTTATGACTATCACATTCCTCCGTTGTGGAAAACTCAGTGTCTCTGCAGACTAGTGGAGAGGTGGGGCAGAAGCAAACCAGAACCCAGAACGCCAGTGCTTGAGGAAGTGGCAGGTCTCCTCGCCTTGAGAGAAAGGCTGGTTTTGGGGGAGGAAAACAGGCTCACAACTGAGACCTGGGTTGGAATCTGGATCCCACTGTCTTCCTGGGCTGATGCAGACACTGGACCAGACACTGGACCAGCTGAGTGTTCAGCTCCAGGAACAAGACACCCTGCCAAGCAGTGTGTCCAGGCCGGACCAGTTAAGAGTTCCACTGCACATTTGGACCTGTTAACAATGACTTGCCCTCCCCCAAAAGTTCCTTGGGAGAAAAGGCAGTCAGCTGGGACTGGGAGATGCACTGAGGGAAGGGGTACTACCTTCAGATGACTCTTAAGGGACGACTGGCCTCCTCACGGCTGACATTTGACTTCAGATCCCATTCCACACCGCAGCTGGGTCTGAGAGTGGGTAGTTCCTTCACTGGACAGAGCACAGGATGAGGTGCCCTTCTGCCATTAGCCAATCATACTTACCATGCTTACTGGTCATCCCCAAGACCACAGATGGCTTCCTTAAATTTTATACTATTCTCACTCGCAAACCACTTTTTTTTTTTTGAGTCAGGCTGGAGTGCAGTAGCATGCTGAAGTGTAGTGAAATGCTCATGGCCACTGGAGCCTCAACCTGCTTGGCTCAGGCGATCCTTCCGAGTAGCTGGGACCACAGGCATGTGCCACCACACCTGGC
>NW_007245986.1:156344-159380 GCF_000164805.1 Carlito syrichta
AGTTGGAGTCTCACTCTGTTGCCCAGTCTGGAGTGCAGTTGCACACTCACAACCACCGCAGTCTCAACCTGCTGGGCTCAGGCGATCCTTCCACCTCAGCCTTCCAAGTAGCTGAACTATAGGCACAAGCTACCACACTGTGCTAAATTTTTGATTTATTGTAGAGATGAAGTCTCAGCAAGTTGCCCAGGCTGGTTTCGAACCTCTGGGCTCAGGCAGTCCTCTCACCTCCGCCTCCCAAAGTGCTGGGATTACAGGTTTGAGTCACTGCACCTGGCCTAATTTTTTTATTATTGTAGAGATGAGGTCTTGCCAAGTTGCCCAGGCTGGCCTAGAGCCCCTGGGCTCAGCCAATCCTCTTGCCTCCGCCTCCCAAAGTGCTAGGATTACAGGAGTGAGCTTCTGGCTACACACCTCTTATTGTTACGAAGAAAAGGTTGAAACTTTCCTCTTCATATCAAACTTGTACCCATCCTGTCCTGTGACAAGTTCTACTGACTTCCGTTGCTGACCTGGAAATGCATCTGTTAAGGACAGAGTCTCTACTGAACCATGTCAGTAGCAACACTAGGATGACACCCTCTAAAGCTAGGAAGTGCAGTAGCCTTTAAAGTTATGAGATAATGATGAAGCCAGGTGTTGGAGGCACACATTTCATTAGGTTTAACTCTGCATAGAGAAACAAAAAGCCCTAGTAGCTTTTAGAATTAGGCAGGTTTTCTCTCTCATACAACTCCTGAAGCCCATGCCTTCGCTTAGACAGTGGAAGCCCACGGACACATAAAAAATAGCTTTGAAAAGGCCACGGAATGGGGAAATTATAAGGCAAAGCAGAGGCAGGCTGACAATAGGCTTCTGGGCCATGAAACATCAGCCGAACGCCAAGTTCACACTCAGCAAGGAGTTCGGACCCATTAATGATCTCAGACACAATTGAGCAACAATGTTGTACAAGGTCATTCTGCGGTTCCAGGTGTAACTATGTTAGTGCTGTTTGCTAAGTAAATACTTCAGCAGATCTCTGGAAACATTAATCCAGAAGGCAGAAAGATATGCACCAAGGTTAATGGATGTCTGCCTCCTTGTGTTGATTTTAGTAACTTTCTCGGATCCACTTCAGCCACCACAAGCCCCACATGTCCCACACCTACCAGAGGGAACGAAGTCCAACAGCTGGAAATTGAAATGTGTGGTGTCTGACCCAACCAGGCACGTGTGCACACAATGTGACACGAGCCCGAGAGACTTGGCCGCCAAAGCACAGAGCACAACAGAGTTATGGCAGTGCCAGTGAGACCCAGTATGAGAAGACCTGGAAACACAGTGCCACTGTGTTGCTTCTTCTCTGTAACCTGCACTGTGTAAAGATGGGGCATTTATCCGCAAGAGCAAATCACTAAGTGTGTCTGCACAGTCACTCTCACCCTTATTTACTGAATAATCTGCTGCTGCTAACATCATTAGCACGTGTGAACACCCCTGCAGGTTAGCCTGAGGTGACGACTGGAGACGCAGCTGTGGAATGACAGTACAGAGGGGTCATTCAGAGGGGTGTGTGTGTATGTGTTAACGTGCAAGTGCAACTGGTCGAAACTTCCCATCAGTTCTATGTGGAGTCTACCCCATGGCAGCGCCCACAGGTGGCTCTGCAGTCACTTCTAGGTGAACACAGATCCCATCAGGAGATACATGGTTATAAAATGTGTCGGTCATCATCCCTCCCTGTAATCTCTGGGCAGCTGTTCATCGGGACACAGCTGGTCACCAGGGACCTACTGCACCTTCCTGTCCCCAGGATGCATGAGGACTTGGGAACCCTGGGGCACACACAGACTCCCTGGACTCCAATACCAGGGGATGGTTCTGCTCCCAACTCTTTCCTGCTCCTGCACTGCTCAAATGAACCATGGCCATCAGCCTCACAGCAGCCAGTAACTCACATCTAAGGGGACACCCACCCCAGCCAACCCAAGAGGTGGCATGAAGAAGAGGACCAGGCACAATCCCTGAGATCCCATTGCATCTGCTGGCAACCCCCACACCCCCACAAGTCTCCTTCCTACTCTTTCCCTTGATTTAAAATTAAGTAGGTTAAGTCGGCTCGGTGGCTCAGCCTGTAATCCCACGCCTTGGGAGGGTGAGGTGAGTGGACTGCCTGAGTCCGTGGGTTCGAGACCCACCCGGGCAACTTGGTGAGATTTCATCTCTACAATAAATCAAAAAGTTAGTGTGGTAGTGCGTGCCTGTAGTTCCAGCTACTTGGAAGGCTGAGGCGGAAGAATCACCAGAGCCCAGCAGGTCGAGGCTGCGGTGGCCGGGAGCGGCTACTGCACTCCAGTCTGGGCGATGGGGTGAGACTCCAACTCAAAAAAATAAAAAAATAAAAAAAATAAAATAAAGTAGGTTAAAAAAATTAACTGGGCATGGTGGCACATGCCTGTAGTTTCAGCTACTTGGAAGGCTGAGGTGGAAGGATCGTCTGAGCCCAGTGGGCTGAGGCTGCAGTGGCTGTGAGCTTCACACTGCACTCCAGCCTGGGTGACGGAGTGAGACTCCAACTCCCAAAAAAAAAGAATAGCCTTAAACAGAAGCTCCTGATTTGTATGAGGACATACTGCAATGTCATCCAAATGGAAAATAGTGGAAATAGAATCATTTATAAATTCAAGTTAAATTTTTTTTTGAGTTGGAGTCTCACTCAGTCACCCAGGCTGGAGGGCAGTGGTATGCCTCTCAGCCACCTCCGCCTCAGTCTTCAAAGTAGCTGGAAGTATAGGTGGGTGCTACCATACCCAGCTATGTTTTTGATTTATTGTAGAGATGTGGTCTCGCCAAGTTGCCCAGGCTGGAAATTTCTTTCCTTTTTTTTTTTAAAGAAAATATCTTTAAAAGCAAGCTACTCTCTTTCCATAATGTGCTGTTATCACCATATGTTAGAAACAAAACAAGCTGGGTTCAGTGGCTCAGCCCGTAATCCCGTGCCTTTGGGAGGCTGAGGTGAGTGGATTGCCTGAGCCCGCAGGTTCGAGACCCGCC
>NW_007245986.1:159443-160879 GCF_000164805.1 Carlito syrichta
AACAGAGTGAGACTTCAACTCAAAAAAAAAAAAAAAAAAGAAAGAAAGAAACAAAACAGCTTGGGTTCGGCTCATCTTACCTCCACCCATTCATATGAAACTTCTCCAAGATGATAAAGCCATACAGAGAAATGGCTCCACTGTAGGGAGAAACCACAGTGCTGCAATGAAAAAGGAGAGAACAGCTACTCAGATGTCAGTGGCCAAGAGATTGCACACCCACACACTTACAGCCTGTGGGCTGGCCAGGGCTGTACCGCCTGCCACCTAACCTATTTCTCAGCTTTTGGGGACTTTTGTAAAATGATGCAAATTATGCCAGTGCCATGGCAGGATAAACATGCAGCCATCAAACAAATCCTAACTATAATGGCAATGAATTTTTAAAATTACCAGAAGACAGCCTAGCGTTCAGAAGGCATCTTGAGCTGACACCACTGTTCAAGTCAGGTCCAGGGGGTCAGCTGTGACTTCCCTGAGCAGGGATCTGACTCGCACTACCAGACTCACAGGGGCTCAGTGGGCCATGGACCAGGCTCTTCCTGAGTCCCCAGTAGACACATATATTGTTGAGGAACTCCAAAGCTATTCTGAGCTATAGAACCCAGTGTTAATTGTGTTTAAAGGAGTGTTGGCTGGTTGGGCAGGAATTCCAGCAAAGGGGATGAAGAGGTTGCCACAAACTCCTTTGCTCAGGTTCTTGCAACGCTGAGGAACTGCTCTTACCCCTAGTGCTTACTTTAGAGCTGTTACCCCTCCTTAGGTAAAAATTCATAAACTATGAACAGTATTAGCATCTCATTCTCCTCCAAATTCTACTGTTAACCATAATGTTCTTCAGCCAGACTATAATAAAATCACTTGACAGAAAAACTGGCCGGAAATGTCTGGCTTTGATTCAGGAAACTGAAATTAATGTTTTTTTCCTGAATTTAAACTGCAAAGCTCTAGGCAATTTTTTAAAAAGTGGGCAAACAAATTTCTTTCTTTCTTTTCTGAGTTGGAGTCTCACTCTGTTGCCCAGGCCAGAGTGCAGTGGGACACTCATGGCCACCCCAGCGTCGACCTGCTGGGCTCAGACGATCCTTCCACTTTAGCCTTCCAAGTAGCTGGAACTTCCAAGTATCAGGAACTACAGGTGCGCACTATCATGCCCGGCTAATTTTTGACTTATTATAAGAGGCCTCGCCAAGTTGTCTGGGCTGGTCTTGAAGCCACGGTTTCAGGCAATCCACTTGCCTCGGCCGCACAAAGTGCTGGGATTACAGACTAAGCCACCGAGCCCGGCCACAAATCTCTAACTATAAAATAAATACATTTTAGTCTTAAAACTCATGACAAAATATTAAAAACATTATTTTTTTTTTGAGTTGGAATCTCACTCTGTCGCCCAGATTGGAGTGCAGTGGCTGCTCCCAGCCACCGCAGCCTCGACC